>NW_015171568.1:8527-38485 GCF_001447785.1 Gekko japonicus | reverse complement strand
TCTTCCGATAGATCCAAAATACTGTTTTAATTTTAAAAAGTGTTTATATGATTCATCTTGATACCAATACTATAAAAAGCTGCTTTAAAATGTATTGTGAACTAATTGCTTATGAGACTTAGTATAACCTCACTATCATCTTCATTAGTCAGTGAAGTATTAAATCAAATACAAAGGTTATAACTAGCTAAACCCAATTAATAGGCTATAAAACTGATAATCCAGTAGCTTCCAGTTTAAGTGTTTGTAGTAAGCTACAGTGTTAAAGTTTTTGTTCCATACTTCTGTCCCCTTGTACTATCATTTATTTAATTCATTTATATCCCACTTTTCTTCTCAGTGGAGGACCCACAGTAGGGTTGCCAAGTCGTTGCAGTTGCCGCAGCGGGGGACTCCCGGGCGGCGACTGGAGCGCGCGAGCGCACCGCACGCACATCACCCGGAAGTGACATTAGGACGCTGGGCACGCTGGGGGTGGGGCCACAACCATCGGAGGGAAAACCATAGAGTTTTCCCTCGGATGGTCATGGCCCCGGTTCCAGCGTGCTCAGCATCCTAACGTCACTTCTTGGTGATGCGCACGTCGGGGTGGGGTTCTCCCCGGGGCCCGATCCGCCAGTGGCAGGGAACGGGCCTCTGGGGCGAGGGTTTCCCCACCCCCCTGGGGGGACTTGGCAGCCCTAACCCACAGAGGCTTACAACATTTTCTCCTTTACTATTTTGTGAAGATGAAACACGAAATGTTATATGGTACTAGCAGAAAAGTAGAACTGGGACTAGGTAAACCATCCTGGGGAGGTTGATGTTTTAATCTCTCCAGATGGAGAAGTGAAGAAGCAAGATAGAGATTTAATATTTTGAAAGTAATGCTGGTAAGGAACATACTGTATATTCAGAAGAGATGTTGCAAACAAAAGACACAAATTCTTAAGAGCTGGAGATAAATTACTTATCTATGCATAGCTGACTTATTGTGACTAGGATTTTTATTATCTTTAAGCTTTTGCACAAATTGTGAATTTGGAAATATGCTGGGATCACTTACTGTGTTGCATACTCAGACTGAGCCAGATTAGTGGGGAGTGGCTAAGGCTAAATATGCTGAAGCTGAATCGTGACAAAATGAAGGTGATGCTTCTTTGAGAAGACTGAAATCCTCGGCAGTGTTATGCTCCTCACATTTGATGTCTCTGTGTAACTCAAGAAGAGGCTGAGAGTTATGATGGCCTCTGTACAGCTGCTTCAGAAGCAGATTACTTTGTTGGTAAAAGGTTTCCTTTTCATCATCTAGTATATAAGGTGACCCCCGTTTGGACCACAATGATCCATACACAGTAACTTCAAAAACAGACTGTTGTAACATGCTGTACTTGGGGTTGCCCTTGAAGACAGTTTGGAAATTGCAGCTTGTGCAATATGTGGCAGCTCTTTTGTCAGCTACAGCAAGCTGCAGTGTGCATGTTGAGGACTCTTAACTGGCTGCCTGTTGGTTTCTGAGGTCAGCTGAAGCCTGGGTCATTTAAAGACTTCCGTGGCCTAAGGCCCATATATGTATGAAATGACTTCTTCAACAATGTGCTGTTTTCCAGCAGTTCTGCTCTACAGATCAAAACCTGTTGTTTGGCCTATCTTACATACAGCTACTGCATATTTTCAGAGCATTTTCTGTATGACAGCTTGGTTTACAGTTATTGGGGGTTTTGGTGGGTCTTTTTGAGTGAGTGGCAGCTTTGCAAGGCCAAATTGTTCAGATTAAAAAAAATGAATAGATGCTATAATGGATTGCTTTGTGGGATAGACCCTTGGAGTTGGTCTTAGTTTGTTGTAAAGCAGAATGTATGGCTTCTGTTTTTATTGTTTTAATCAATAATGTAACACACCTTGAACCCCTTGTTGGGAGAGGAGCTGGCTAAAAATGCAATAAATCAATTACCTCTAGACTGTGCAGTAAATATGACAACCTGACCGAGGAAATGACTACAAAGCAGTCTGGAGTGCTGGAGATAGTAGGAAAACAAGCTGAAGCCCTATAGTGCAAAAGTACTTTTGTAAAAGCTTAAAGATAACCACTTTCAGAGGAGAGGAAGCTGTAACAAAAGCTCCAAACAAAAAGAAACACCCCAGAAATAGACAAGCCTGCTAAAAGTGTATGCCCAGCACACGAGAGAAAATTAGAAAGAAAACCTCACTGCAAAATTTTACACTCACAAAGATAGATGAAAAACCCCACTGTATGTAATCTTTCCTTAATGCCCAGCCAACAGTGTCTGAACAGGAGGTCGCCACTAGCTCTCCTACTCTACTCTGACGGCTCCGAAGAAGGCTAGGCAAAAGGCTCCTTTGAAAAACTTTGCTTTGTACTGAGAATGGCATATAGAGCCCAGGTCCTGGCAGAGGCAGCACAATAGCTCATAGGTTAGAGGGTATCTGTGGGCTTGTTACCCAAAGAGGCAGTCTCCAATTATTTGGGGGGGGATTCACATTGGAGACTCTGCGAGAGGGGGCAGCCAGAATCAAAACACCAAAATTTATGGAGATTGTCCCTGTGAGAACTCTCAAAATAAACAGGCAATTTGTTTGAATTAAAGAGTTTGCTTATTAACAGGAAAAACGAGGAAGGAGGGAAAGCATCCTCTGAACTTACTTTTGGGAAAGACTGCAAGTTTTGATGTATATATTTATTTTGTAAAGATCAAGGTGGGCAGCCGTGTTGGTCTGAAGCAATAAAACAAAGTTAGAGTCCAATGGTACCTTTAAGACCAACACATTTTTGTTATGTATGCAGATCGCCACCAGGGGTCTGCGGCTGTAGTTGGGAGCTTGGTTCCTGAACACAAAGGGAACCTAGGATCCTAGACCACCTCGTGTCCACCAATAGGCCCTCTGGCGGAAAATTCAAATCCTCCAATGAGACTCTGGGTGTGCCGGGCAGTGTGTATATAGTTGGCCCTTGCAGGGCCGGTTTTTCAGTCTTGTGTGTGAAGCACAATAAACACGTCTGAACGCATGTCATAGTCCGAGTCTCCATGCGGTGAACCCAGTACTTTATAATTTTTATTGTCTGACAAAGTGTGCATGCACACGAAAGCTCACATCTTGAATAAAAATGTGTTGGTCTTTAAGGTGCCATTGGACTCTATTTATTTTGTGTTATTTTTTGTGCTGGCCTTTCTCCCAAAGGCATTGCAGATGTAAAGATAAGGTGCCCTGACTTGGATGGCCCCGGCTAACCCGATCTCATCAGATTTCAGAATCTAAGCAGGGTTGGCCCTGATTAGCATTTGGGTGGGAGGAATTCCAGGGTTGCTGTGCAGAGGAAGGAAATGGCAAAGCACCTCTCTTAGTCTCTTGCCCCGAAAACCTTATGGGGTTGTCATAAATTGGCTGTGACTTGATGGCACTTTACACACAAAGATAATGCAGCACAACTATAATTCCTGGTTTTGATGTACTTGTTGTACTGAGGCTAATTCTGTTAAGGATGGCACTCCAAATGTCATATGAAAAATACCAGCTTTATTTTTAATTGTAGCTCAAAAAAAGGGGGAAATATTAACCGGTGCAGAAAAATCCATTCTGTATAACATACTTTTCCAAGGAAATGTAAAATAAATATTTAAACTCAAGTTCTTCTGAACTCTCCTCTCTGTTTATCCGCTGACAGATTACATATCTGCTTAAAACCTTAATCTCAGTGTAGTTCTTTCCAGAGAGATCCAACAAGCTGCATAACAAAAATGCTAAAAGACATGCAATAATGAAGTGTTTTTATCATTTTCATACAAATACCCTGAAATATTCACTTTTGAAGTCTTGAGGGTTCAAGAATGACACACAAGACACAGCTCTGCAGAATCTGTCTGACCCAGACTGGACCAGCAGCATTTTTATTAAAAGCTTCCCCCCTCCTTCCCTTCCCCCTGCTACGTATATTGAAAGCTTCATGCATACAGTGAACTAAACTAACAGGAATGCGCGCTGCCGACACCCCACCTCCTTATCTCCCCCCCACTGTAGCCAAGTTGCTTCTCACAGTGATCTCAGCAGAGCTCAGCAGGATGTTTACCTGTACCGAGCACAATTCCCTTATCTCCCTGTGAAGACATAAATCTCCGGGCATGCCTCCAGAGAGTGCAGTCCCCACATTCCATCCCTTTTTGTTTTAGTGTGCGGCTAAGAGGGGAGTTCCATCCTCAAACTCATCAGGCCACTCGTCTGAGTTAGCATAAGGCCAAGTCACAGACACCTGAAGAGGGTAGGCCCGTGTCGGGGGGCGACAAAGAGAGAGGGCTGCCGGCAGGCATTGAATACAAATACAAAGTAGGATTAACAAAATAAGGCCAAAACAGCCATAAATGAAAAGTTGCTTTAACCACCCTATATCAGGGAGCCAGCCAGTAAGCCAGTCCCAGAGACCTGAAAATCCCACATCCCGTTAAATCTGTTGAGTGAGATTCTGTAAAGCAAGGATGCGCTGCTCAATGCTTTGGCTGTTGTCAGTGAGATTGAAGCAGCACATGTTCTTAAAGGAGGAGCAGCCATGATGATGCTTGAAAAGCAGAAAATCCAGAACTGCCCGATTATCCAGAATGGCATCACGGAGTTCACACTGTTCAGAATTAAGGAGGGCTAGGGCCTGCAAAGTTGCATTGATAGCTTTGACTGCGTAGCATGCGAGCTCATTAAGATTGCGAGCAGTTCGAACAGCTAGGCCCAGAATACCCACTAGAGAGGCTGCAAGAGCCACATATTCAGCTTTGCTAAGGAGTTGCACCTTGGAATCACAGGAGGAGTCGAGGGGAACAGAACGACGAACGCGGGAGGGGTTCTGAGGTAACACTAAAGTGAGCCGACTAAGACAGCAAGTAGCGTCACTTGAATTTGCGGGAATATAGCTAAAGGTTCGGCTGCCACATGTAAAAAAACAACTGGTAGGCAGTTGAATATTAGCATAATTGAAGGAGACATTAATGGACCGCTGACAATGCAGTGCGTCAGGGCCAAATGAAAGACAAGGCTTGCCAGTCCAGGCAGTACAATTGACAATGCAGGATCATTCAGTGTTATTACCATGTGCTACATAGGGAGTGTGAAGGGAGAGTGCGGATGCGGGTAAACTCAGGCTTACCAGGCCCCAATTTGCCATGGTACTATAACCCACAGTGACATTGGGAAACCCACAGAACATGGTCTCATTAGTTATGTTGGCAGGTTGCTTATACACCGGGATCAAACAGGTACCCAATAAGTCACCAGCAGAAAAGGAGTTGGTCAAACAGAAATGAGTAACATTAGAAATATTAGCAAGACGCTCCCAAATGTGGAATGCCATACGTTCTCTTAAAGGCAACACCCGCCCGGTGGGCACAATAAAAAATGACACCATGAGGAGGCTAACCCATAACCCAGTTCCACCAAACAGCTGTCCCCTCCGCTGGCTCACCATCTCCCCAATCTTCATCCTCTTCTGTCTCAGAGTTGGTGGACTCGTAATCAGAGGACTCGGTGGAGTTTCCATGGAGACCATGGCAACGCTTACACCAGAGATCATGCCAAAAGCTGCAGTCAGTTACGGAGGGGGGGATGGTGTTCTTCAGAAAGGGCAAAGCGGCCTTGAGAGTGTTCCCACACCCGGACTAGATCTGGAGAGCCTGGCTACCATTGGAAAAACAGCCGAGGCTTCCATGCATCATGGTAGTTGGGGTTGTGAAACTGAAATTCTACATTCCCCCACCCAAAGGGAGAGTCTGTGGGATCAGAATAAAACCAGACTAGACACAGATAGTGAGGGCAAACTGCAACTGGCCCTGCCACCAGTTCCGGCCTGTATGGAGACTGCAAAGGGTCCAGAAACTGCTGGCCAAAGACTTGATAACGGTACTCAGGGCTCCAGTTCTCAGGGTCGTCCTGTTGACTGTTAATGTATGGGAAAGCTTGCATTAGTGAGGTGCAAATAGAGAATTGCGGACTAGGTGTGAGCGGAATTTGTGGCAATAACCGCAAAGAGAGCAACACAGAGGTTCTCGGGTGTCAGCTTCTTGCCCTGCTCCTGGAGCAGCCTCTGCGCATTGCAGGTCACTCGCTTCACGGCACCCCAAGTCACCGGGGGGCTTGTGTAGTCCTCAGCCGCGGCTACTGGGCGGTTTCAGTCAGGCTGACGCTCTGGAGCTCTGGAACCGGATTCAGCCCCCTGTGATGCCACACCATGCGCTGGACGCACACACTTCGCTGGAACCCAGAGAGGACCTGTGGGCGACAAAACAGAAGCATACCCTCTCCCCCCCTTGGCAGGCGGCCACCTTTCACCCCTTTCAAATGTTTTTCTAAAATAGTTTTGAAGGAGCGATTGGCCCGCTCCACCACGACTTGTCCTGTAGAGTTGTAGGGGATCCCGTGGGAGAGAGCAATGTCCCAACGGGTGCAAAGTTGCTGGAAGGCCTGGGAGGTATAGGCAGGGGCATTATCAGTTTTCAGCCTGGCCGGATGGCCCAGTGCTGCAAAAGTGGGAATACAGAGGGAAACAACATGAGCAGTTGTTTCACCACACAAAGGGGTAGCCCAAAGTGCCCCAGCGAAAGTGTCAACAGAAACATGCACATATTTCCAAGGGGCTAAGGTAGGAACAGGAGTAACATCCATTTGCCAAAGTTCACAAGGACCCAGGCCACGAGGATTTACGCCCCCCCTCAGGGCAGTGGGAAAAGCCTGCACAGTGAGGGCAGGAAGCCACAATGGCCTGGGCCTCCCCCAAGGGAATGCCAAACTGTGCAACTAAGCCATGGGAGTTTTGATGAAAGAACTGATGGCTCTCTACAGGATCGGTGAAGAGGCCATGCCCTGCCTGATCAGCCCTGGCATTCCCCTCTGTTAAGGGGCCGGGGAGGCCAGAATGGCTGCGGATATGGGCCACATAGTAGGGGTGCTCCCGGGCTTGCAATAGTTGTTGTAGGGTAAGGAAAAGCGCCATGAGGTTAGCATCCACTCTAGGGGCAACATAAGCCCCGGGGAGGCTAGAAATTAACTGGACTACATATTGAGTGTCAGCAATCAAATTGAAAGGAGAGGCGGCAAAAACCTGAAAAGCTAAAATAGCAGCAGCAATCTCAGCTTGTTGCGGGGTTGCCTGAGGTGCAGTATATTGGGTTTGCCACACCCTAGCTTGTTGATATAGAATAGCTCCGCGCTGCCTCCCCCCATCAGAAAAAACCGTGGGGGCAGCTGTTAAGGGCTGTGAGTGGTCTAAGCGGCGGAGAGAGTGTAGAATGGATTGCAATAAGGTTTAACATCCCTTGGGGTAATATCTTCCATTGGATTACCTTGTTGTATAGCTGCTGCCAGCAGGTTCACCTGGTAGGACTGAGTACCCACTTCCTGGCACACTTTAAGCATATCAGAAAGAGAGGGATCCTTGCCCAATCCAGTTATTAAATGGCGTCACTCCTGAGTAGCATTCTCTTTAGCTAACTTCTTCAAGAGTTCTACCTGAGCCTCTTCATTATCAATTTGATGCTTTAAAGCCTCCTGTAGTCTATTAATGAACTCAATGTAGGGCTCAGTGGCTTTTTGTCGAATACTAGAAAAAGTCTGTACTGGCTTGCCAGAGGCTGGGACTCGCTGAAAAGCTCGAAAGGCACACCCAGAAGAGACTTCTAGGGTAGCTGCGGGCAGGACTATCTGCTGAATGGGCTGAGCCAAAGGCTCCATAACCATAAAGTTGTTCTGCTGTATAAGCACCATTAGAGGCTTACCCCCGGATGTAACATTGTTGTTGGAACTCACTATCCCACACTACATACTGAGCCGGGGACAAAAGCATAGGGACATGTAGTTTTCCAGTCCTCTGGGACTAGCATGTGATTCCTCATTATAGCCTCCAACATCCCTTGAACATAAGTACTTTGTAACCCCATGTCTCGAATTCCCTTTCGCAATTCTGCTAAAATGGGGTAAGAAAGGGGTTTGTATTCCACTATGTTACTACCAGCATTATCTTGGTCTCCGGTGAGATGCACCGGACACACAGATAATATTTCAGAAATCTCTTTAATTTCCTCTAAGGAAGGGTTTTGATTCTTTAAGTGGTCCATAAGAACACTTCGCGGAGTGGGGTGTGAGGGCGGATGATGCTTATCTGGCGGATCCACTGGCAACGGCTTCTGAGCGTCGAGGGTAAAGACTCTAAGGGTGTTGGTGCCAACAGCAGTGTTGGTGCTGAAGGCAGGGGGGGATAAAGTGCAAGAGCCGGTGGTGGCTTAGGTAGAACTAATAGGCAGGGGGGGAGAATAGGCAGGGGGGGCCTCTTCACTGCATTTAAGGCAAGCCAGAGAAGAGACAGGTGCTATAGCCTCAACTGCAAATCTGCACAGATACCAGGAATGTAACACTTCCATGGGAGCCTGAGGCTCTGTGTGAAAAGTCTTCCCAATCTTTTCCCAGTCCCTATGATTTAGGGAACCCTCCTCAGGGTACCAAGGACATTGTTTCTGAATTTCCACAAGCAGTTGGGTAAGGGACGCAGAAGACACAGACCGGCCGGCCTTCTGGGCTAGAAACTGTAGTTCGTTCAAATGTTTCTGCTGCGACAGTGTTAATTTTCCACCCATGCTCACCAATGACGGGGTCGTAAAAACATGACGAAGAGTGCACTCAGGGGGGCTATGCCAGGCGTTGGTGAGAAGGATTCTTTCCTGTGGGGAGGGCTCCCTGTTCGGGTGCCACTTGAAGGCTTGAGGGTTCAAGAATGACACACAAGACACAGCTCTGCAGAATCTGTCTGACCCAGACTGGACCAGCAGCATTTTTATTAAAAGGTTCTCCCCTCCTTCCCTTCCCCCTGCTATGTATATTGAAAGCTTCATGCATACAGTGAACTAAACTAACAGGAATGTGCGCTGCCGACACCCCACCTCCTTATCTCCCCCCCCCCACTGTAGCCAAGTTGCTTCTCACGGTGATCTCAGCAGAGCTCAGCAGGATGTTTACCTGTTCCGAGCACACCAATTCCCTTATCTCCTTGTGAAGACATAAATCTCCGGGCATGCCTCCAGAGAGGGCAGTCCCTACACACTTTCAGCTATACCACATATAGTTAAAGAGTGATTACTCTTTAAAATATTTTGGCAATGTTGTGTAAAAATTTCCTTGAACCTGATGTAAATTCTGTCCTTTTGTATATCAATAATCTGTATTACTCTTAGCGGCAGTTCATCAAATTTTAAGCACTTGCAACAAAGAATGTATGAATCTTACAGAGTTTTTGTAGTATATTTATTGTGTATATGTATATATGTAATGGAACAGTCTGCTCCATCCCCCATCCCTCCACCCCCGATATCTGTGTGATTTAGTCTGGTCCTATTTGGTGGAGTTCTTGTTTCACTTTCCAGTTTTGTATGTTAGCTGTAGTTGGTTGTGGAGTTGTCTCCTCGTAAATAAACGGTTGATGTTTTGAGCCAGCTTGTCTCTGCTGAATGGACCTGAGAATGGGTGCCTGAGTGAGTACTCTAACCTGGGAACCCACAGCCAAAGGGGGACATTACAGTTTTCCATTGTACTACTTGCTTGAATACAGAAAAAAATGACAGGTGGTTCAGTTGTCTCTTATAGGAGGGAGGGATTTCTTGAGGGTCAGTGGTGCAAAATGCTTGCATATGACACCTGCAGGGTACTAGAGGCCTTTGCTGATCCCTTTGCTAGGTGTTGCTTATGCAACAAAAAGATGGAGGACAGGTGGATTAGTGTGGTCGCACAGACCTGAACAATAAATGTGTATAAAGTAATGTAATGTTCTGCTCTCTACATTTGGTATCTCTTTTTTTGAAGGAGAAGGCAACACTTCCCAGGTTAAAATTATAGTATTAATTGAGTGGTGATCTGGAAACAGTCTTAAACCTGATGGAGGAAAGGGATGGCAATAATAGCAAGTTATTTCATGTAGCTGAGATGTCACAATGCCCAAACACAATGAAAGAGATGGATGGAGGATATTGTTTCCATTACATTTTCAGATGGTCAGTTATGGTGATTGGTTGGGATATCCTTCTTTGGCCTCTGCTAATTCTCATATTAAAAGCATGGTCTACTGCAGCACCAGTTTGTGCAACCCTTTCTGTCGACCAAAAAAAAAAAAAATCTCAAGAGATACACAGTCTTGAGGAAAAGACAGGATGGCAAATAAAAGGATAGGCTAAAATGTTGCTGAGTGTTTTTGTTGTTGCTGAGATGAAAAAGCAAAATTATTTCTGTGTTCAGTCACATATTCTGTACTGGCAAAAAAACCCCTCTTTAGGTACTTAAGAAAAACAGAGTTTCTTGTCATTTTGTAGATAGAAATATGCTTCAAACTGTTTCTTTTAGATCGTCAAGCCTGTGTGAATGTACATTACCCCTAATTGGCTGTTAACAGCTCCTTTTTATCCCTTAGTCATTATGAAATCCAGGGGTAGCTAACAAAAATACTTCTCGCTGAAACAGTAGGATATAAAGTGTCTGACACCACCTTTTCATCTAAGCCTTCTCATTTTATGGCTTCAAGCACCACATTCAGTTCTATTAGAATAGGGACTGGGAGGGGTAGATGATGCGTTAATTTATTTGACATATCAATTAATATTTACAAAAATATTTTCGGTATGTGGTCAGATCTGAATATTTTAATAACATTAATACTGTAACATATTAAATACTAATTAGTTACATAAATGAATTTAAGGCAAATATATGAGTCAGACAAAGGGCATTCTGTTTCCAGTAGTGGCCAACTACTGGTAAATACTTTTAGGAAATCCACAAGTAGGCTGTGGAAATGACATCCCCCCATTGTACTTCTGCTTCTGAAGATGGACTATAATGTAAAAGTTTGTATTTATTAAAATATTTATATCCTGCTTTTCTCTGAAGTGTGGCTCATTACATTTAAAAAATCACAACAGTATACTGTAAAATCAAAACAAGCATACACACACAGCCAAGCAAAATCTGAAGACATCTATTTTACATACTGTGCTGATGCAATTGTGATCACAAGGCAGAAGGAAATGAAATTCTACCAAAGCTGTTTGGCAGATGCTCAAATCAGATAGTGGTGAGGTGAAGCGATCCAAGGCTTCACTCATGAGTTATTGCTACTATTGGAGAATTGTACATTCACCTGCTGAATGAGTTCACCGTGAAATTCACAGCATTTCTAGCAATCTGCAGCATGTCTGTTTCCATAGCACCAACAGATATCTTGTGCATTGCCATAGATTTGATCTTGCCAATAAGCCATCGGGCATCCATTGATAACACAATTGTTAAAAAGTTATTTCTTAAATCAAAATTCAAGTCCGGTAGTACCTTGCAGACCAGCAATACTCTCCAAGATAATACGGTTGTTTAATCAGAAGACATTCATACCAAATCAGATCCAGCTTCTGATGGTTGTACTGAGTATCTGAGTTGCAGTTTCTAGAATCCGGACTTAACTAGGAAGTTTCAATTAATGTGGCCAAGACAGATCCAGTGATTTACAGACACTAGGATTCAGGATCTTCCTTCTGTTCTCATTATCCCAGCAGCCCCATCCAACTACAGGAAGGTTAACTCCTGGGGATGCGCTACCAGCATACAGTTGGTTGCATTACCTTCAGTGTGCTGTGCTGAGGAGGGGAAAGGGAGCATAATCTTCTTCTCCCTCCTTTATCAGTGCAAGTTTCTAAATCAGTGCTTTTGTGGCTGCAGATTTCTTAAGTTAATTATGTGATGTAAAAAATTACTTATGTCTGTCCTGAATGTACTGGCAAGGCAATTAATTTTATTCAGTGATCCTGACTTCTACTGTTATGAGAGAAAGAGGAAAAATTCTGTTTCTACTTTTTCTATATTGTTTATACTTTTATATATTTCTAGCATGGCTCTCCTCCCACTCACCTTTATTTGTAATTTAAAAAGCCTTTTGCATTTTTTTTTGCTTATAGAGAAGATGTTCTGTCCCTTTGACCATTTTCTTGTCCATTTTGGGGCATTTTCTGGTTACATAATACTAAATTGTATATAGTATTCCAAATGCAAATACACCGTAGATTACATAAGAGAATTACAATACTATGGGGGGGGGGACCTGTGAGAATTGTGGGGGGGTCCCCCTAACCCATGTAAGCCCAGTTTTGCTGCAGCAGTTCCCCAATCCTGCCTTACTCCAGCTGTGGCAGCAGCAGTGGCTCCCCCCATCCCTTGACCCCAGCTGTGGCAATGATGGAGGTGGCTCCCCCATCCACTGGTCCATCCAGCATCCTTAGTCACAAAGTGGCCAGCAAGTTGTGCTGGAGGGCCAACCCCAGCCTTGCTGCTTCAATGGCAGTGTCCCCCTCCCTAATTTTGACAGAGGGAGTTGTCCTCTCAACCCAGGTCCCCCTCACCGCTACACCAGTGATTCCAGCACCTCTAGGGTTGTCATTTGCCCCAGGGGGGCAGGGTATCCCCTAATTTTGCAGGCTCCTGCCCACTGCTGGCCAGCTGGCTAGTGGGAGGGAATCCCCCCCAACAGCAATGCCAATTGTGACGTGCCTGCATAACCTGGAAGTGTCGTTGCCACATCAGCAACACTGGGGGGTCCATGTTTCACTATTAGATATAAGATGCTCCCCCCCCCCCAGTATGCCTCTCTTTATATGTTAGGAACAACTGATTGGTTCAGCATAGGAAAAGGAGTACGACAAGGATGTATATTGTCACCTTGCTTATTTAATATATATGCAGAGTACATCATGCGAAATGCTGGCCTGGATGAATCACAAGCGGGAATTAAGATTGCTGGGGAAAAGATCAACAACCTCAGATATGCAGATGATACCACTCTAATGGCTGAAAGTGAAGAGGACCTAAAGAGCCTCTTGCTCAGAGTAAAAGAGGAGAGCGCAAAAGTGGGCTTGAAGCTCAACATCAAAAAAACTAAGATCATGGCATCCGGCCCTATCACTCCTTGGCAAATAGAAGGGGAAGTCGTGGAAGTAGTGACAGACTTCACGTTCCTGGGATCCCAGATCACCGCAGACTGTGACTGCAGCCATGAAATTAAAAGACGCCTGCTCCTTGGGAGGAAAGCGATGGCGAACCTAAACAGCATGATAAAAAGTAGAGACATCACCCTGCCAACAAAAGTCCGCATGGTCAAAGCAATGGTATTCCCAGTAGTCATGTATGGCTGCGAGAGTTGGACTATAAGGAAGGCCAAGCGCCGAAGAATAGATTCTTTTGAACTATGGTGCTGGAGAAGACTCTTGAGAGTCCCTTGGACTGCAAAAAGATCAAATCAGTCAATCCTAAAAGAAATCAACCCTGACTGTTCCCTGGAAGGGCAGATAATGAAACTGAAGCTCAAATACTATGGCCACCAAATGAGAAGGGAGCACTCCCTGGAGAAGACCCTGATGCTGGGAAAGATTGAAGGTCAAAGAAGACGGGGACAGCAAAGGATGAGATGGTTAGACAGTGTCATCGATGCAACGAACATGAAATTGAGCCAACTTCAGAGGATGGCGGAAGACCGGAAGGCCTGGCGTGATCTGGTCCATGGGGTCGCAAAGAGTCGGACTCGACTGTGCGACTGAACAACAAAAAATGTATTAATTAAAAATAAAATATTGGTACTTTCACATCTGAACTCTGTAAGAACTCTGAGGGGTGTATGCTGTCCAGACCTACTGATTTTTTTAACCTGAAATTTGTCAACTAGCTAGATTCTTTTGTTGCATTATTTAAATTACTTCACTCTTTAAATGAGATTGGGGGAAATAGTTCAAGCATAGATATCTGTCCAATTTCTTTTGCATCAAAGGCCAATGTGAAGTATACATTTAACTTCTCTGCTATTTCACTATCCTTCATTAATCCTTTCCTACCTTTGTCATCTAATAGTCAAATAGCATATGTGGTGACTTTCCTGTTTTATGTTTAAAAACCCACTTTTTTTGTCTTATGGTCTTTAGCAATATGCTCCTCACATTTTTATTTATTTGCTATCATTTGTTTTGGTAGTGCGGTGGTTGCTTGGATCCACCTGTGAGAGGCATCACAGTCAATATCACAGTTAAAACTCAAAGATAAATGATATGTCCAAGGACAGGCATTACATTCTTAACCTCAAGGATAATGTCAGTATATTTTTGTGGGGTTGTTTTATGCACCGGCGTGCGTGGGGTGTTTGTTTTTGTTTACAGAAAGAAAATTGTAAGTGGTACATAGTTGTACTTTGGGGACGTTGTTTGCTAATGTACAGGTAACAGTATCTTAAAATGGAAGAGTCATAGAGCTACTTCTCTATGAATTCTGCTCCTAAATGCAAACTGGGGAGATATTTTATCTCAGAACTTTGTTTAAAATGTATCTAAAACTGAGTGATGAAGAATAGAAATAAATGATTTGGGAGAGTCTATAAATTACTTCCTGTTGAAATTAAAGATTTCAGTAGAAGAAAAATGAATTGGACATTTTAATCTCTGATTACATAAATATACATTCTCTCTCTTTAATGGATTAAAGAGAGAAATTGAGTTGTATTAGTTTTTATTTCCTTACCATCACGGACATGATGTACATATGTCTGTGTGCAACTAGCTTCTAGGAGACTTTCTTTATGTGTTTATAATTACTAAGAATGTTCGTCCATATTGTTTGAATCAATAGCAAAACTCAGGTTGATTTTATTGGAGCTTGATTGCTCCCACAGTTTACTGCCATGTGGTTCCTTTTTGTCAATATTGGTCATGTGATTTTGAGGTTGAGCAATGAAAGAAACTTGTTTTGTTAAGCTAAGATCTGAATAGCCTTAATAGTCCTTAAAGTGCAGGGAGGGAGGGAGGGAGGGAGAGAGAGAGAGAGAGAGAGAGAGAGAGAGAGAGAGAGATGTAGTGCGCAGTTGTAGTATTTGCTACATGAAAACATGTATACTTCAGGCTCATTCCTACCTTAGAACATAATAAGAGCAGTGTTCTGTTAGACCACTGATCCATCCAGCATCCTCAGTTACAAAGTGGCCAGCAAGTTGCGCTGGAGGGCCAACAGACAGCTCCTAGAGGCCAATTGTTCCTCTGATGCTCCTTTGTAGCAGTGGTATTCAGAGGTTTGCTGACTTCTTTTTAGTCTTCATGGCTAATAGCCATTGATCAGCCCTCACTATGCTTTAACCTTTTGACATCATCATGTGACCATTACATAGTAACATAATGCTGTCAGATAGTCTACATGCTTTCTGATCTACTGACACTGTCTTACAGAAAACACCTTTATTTTTTATTTTTGTAAGAAAAAGTGGTACAGAAGCTGCTGACTGGGAGAAGTACCAGAAAACAGTGGTGAATAGTATATAAAAAAAGATAATTAGGAAGGTATATAAGATAATTAGGAAGCTGCGGTGGCTCAAGTGGTTAAGATGCTGAACTGCAGGCTGTGGAAGGTCAGTAGTTCAGTAGTTCAAGACCCGGGTGCCGCAAGATGGAGTGAGCTCCTGTCTCTAGTTCCAGCTCCTGCCAACCTAGCAGTTCGAAAGCAAGAAATTGCAAGTAGATAAATAGGTACCACTTTGGTGGGAAGGTAACAGCGTTCCATGCGCCTTGGTGTTTAGTCATGCCGGCCACATGACCACGGAAACGTCTTCAGACAGCGCTGGCTCTTCGGCTTTGAAACGGAGATGAGCACCGCAACCCTAGAGTCGGATTCGACTGGCTTTCGAGCAAGGGAACCTTTACCTTTACCTTATACAAAACTTCATCTCTCCTTTTAACTTGGAAATGTTTATGGTCAAATGTTTTGTACAACTGTAGCCACAGATGCTTGGACAGATACAAATATTTGTTTTCTAGTACTTTTGGTGGGTGTATCTGAAAGCTGCACAAAGTCCTTTGCTGAAGAAGGTTTGTATTGCTGAGTTGTCCAGCTGTATGAAGGATAAATTAATTGACAGCTGTATGAAGGATAAATTAATTGACAATATTCCTCTCTCTCCCACCCCTGCTTATTTAGGCAAATATGAAAAGAATGCAGGAGGAAAAAGAAATCTTCAGAGTTATGGTTTCCCCTTGAAGTGTGGTCAGAGTAACAGTGTTCAAATGCAGTAGATGGAATCAGAACTCAAATTATGCCTTTTAGCTGCAGAGAGAAAGAGAGAGATATTTTTCAAATAAGGAATATCTTTGTGAATAAATGTAGCAAAAAGCATTCTATTGATCTGTCAATGTAGGAGGATGGCCATGGCTCAGTGGTAGAGCATCTGCTTTGTGTGCTAAAGGTCCCATGTTCAATCACTGTAATCTTCGGTTTAAAGGGCCAGGCAGTAGGTGATATGAACGATCTCTTCCTGAGGCCCCGGAGAGCCACTGCTAGTCAAAGTAGACAGTGCACTAATAAGGCAGCTTCGTGTGTGTGTGCATGCAAATAGAGCTTTGCAGTTAAAAAAACCCACAGCTAATGCCAGTGGGAAGAGCCCCAATCTGTGCAGGTCCTTTGCATTTTTGTGTGTGGTTGAATGGGAAATCTTTTCTAGAAGACAAAGTACCCACGCGGTGTTTAGGGTTGCCATTCACCCCCATGGGGGCAGGGTTTTCCCCATTTCCAGGGGCCCCAATCTGCCGCTGGCCAGCGGGGGGAGACCTGCCCCAAGCAGCCCTATCCAAGGTGATGTGCCTGTGGGCGCAATGGCGTCACCCAGGGTGATGTCATCGCGTCAGGCACATTGCGGGGGGGGGGGCGCACTCTAGCGTTTGAGAAAAAACTCTGTGGCTACCTATATTTAAGCTAGGGTGTTTTCTGCTTTGATATAACCTGGAACTAAGGCATCCACTAGTCCACATTTACAACCTCTAATAAAGATTAATACACATCAGAATGCATATAAATTGTGGGTGGGTGGGTGGAGGGGGGGAATCGCCCTTTCACTATTTGGATAGGTTCTGGGAAGTATTGACTTGACAACCCCATTCTATTCATAATATGAATGGAGGTTTTCTGTTCTACTGTTAAGTATGTTTTAATTCCCTAGCCAGGGTAAGGAAGAGAAAAAATTAGGAAAGAATTAGATGCGCATGGGGGGAGAAATGAAGGCATACCAGTTGGTTGGTGATCTTAGCAATATCTCGTGATAGGCAGATGTTTGCTTCAGCCTTGTTAAAAAAGTTTGCAGCCACGGAGTTTTTTCTAAAAAAAAATCCCTGCTTAAAAAACAGCAACAAACAGCACCAAAACAGGAAGTCAGAATGTTGCTCTGCTCTGCCTTGCCTGCACCACTAGTGCAGAACTGCACTAAAAGTAAAACAAACTGAAATCCATTTGCTAAATTCAGCATGATTCCAGCTTCACAGGGCCCTCAAGCCGAACTGGGCCCTGGAGGGAAGAGTTTCCAGAAGAAGAAGAGAAGGGTTTTATACCTTGCTTCCTCTAACTTAAGGTGTTTCAAAGTGGCTTACAATCATGTTCCCTTCCCTACCACACAACAGGCACCTTGTGATGTAGGTGGGGCTGAGAGAGTTCTGGGAGAACTGTGATTGGCCCAAGGTCACCCAGCAGGCTTCACGTGGAGGAGTGGGGAATCAAACCTGGCTCTACAGATTAGAATCTGCTGCTCTTAACCACTACACCATGCGGGCTCTCCACAGGTGGCCTTAGGAAGGGAGCTGGTGCTTTCACACCAGCAGCAGTGCATGCAAGTGTATAACATGGGAGGAATAGGGTTGCCAGCTCTGGGTTGTAAAATGCCTGGAGATTTGGGGGTGAGAGCCTGGGGAGGGCAGGGTTTGGGGAGGGAATGGGCCTCAGCATGGTATGAGGCCGTAGAGGCCATGCTCCCAAGCTGCCATTTTCTCCAGGGGAACTGAACTATGTTGCCTGTTAATAGCAGATGATCTCCAGGTGCCACCTGGAGGATGGCAACCCTAGGGAGGAAGAAGGCAAGCATTTGTTTAAAGCACCTGCATGCTGCCTTTGTCCTTTTTTCCTGATTCACCTTTTGTGAGCTGACTAGGAATTTTAGGGGGTTGAGGGGGAGTTGCCTCTCTGGCACAATTGGCTGCAACTGAGGGGTATTTTTTTTTTCATCTACTGTACTCTACTCTACTCTGAAGACTGTGCGAATAGACTTGCTTAGGCCTCAGCAGCCTAGTGGCCAAAGGTTTCAAGTTCATGGATTAGAGCTGCCAAGTGGAGGCGGGTGGCGGGTAAACCCCCGCTTCGGAGGCCCGATTTCTGCCACGGCGGAATCGGGCCCTGGGGGGAACTCTGCCCCCCGAAGCGCAGCGTGGCTCTGGTGACGCAACCACGTCAATCACGTTGGGGGCGTGGCCCCGATCGTCGGAGGGAAAACTATGGTTTCCCTCCAGCGATCGGGGCCACGCCTTCAATGTGATTGACGTTGCACATCACTTCTGGTGACGTGCTGGCGGCGTGCGCGCGCACATCGAGGACCGGCTCCCAGATCCTGGCGAGGCTCCCCCGCCGGTAAGAAGATTGGACTTGGCAACCCTATCATGGATGGCAATAACAGTAGGGGTAAACTTAGCTGAGTGGTATGTATAAAACTTAGGTGAACACCCTGAGGCAACAGTTAATAGGGCAGGCAGTTTCACAGACCAGAAACCTGGGGCTGTGGTGCCATCATGGCGCTGGGGCAGAAACGTCTTGAGGGGTGCTATTAACCTTGACCCATAGGCCTCATGGCTAGGGAAAAGGTACATGACACATCTTGGGAAGGAGGAGTATGGTCAGTATGCAGCTTGACTGCTCAGGGTTAGTTAACGGGAGGGGGGGGGACAGGGATGTATAGCCAGAGGAGGCCTGACTCAATCCAGTCGTGTACTGTGGTGATGAAAGGTGTGAGTTTTGCCCTTAAATGCTACAGATCCGTATTCTGTAAAATAAAGTTTGCCCTTGATTATTCCAGCTGCTTATTCCATGTCCACTTGCACGTTTCCTGTGCATGAAACTCCTGTGCTTGTTTAAACTATATTCAGTGGTGCCGTGCTTCCTTCCAGTTAGTAACTCATAGACTTGTGAAAGCAGTGATGTATTCAAAGGAAAAACTGGAAAAGTCCTCAGACCCTTTCATAATATTATGCATGTGAGGACAGCTGCAGCCAAAGGCTCCAGACGTTAATTTAAAAAGTTTAAAGAGACATTGTAGCAGAGTGAGTGCTTTGCAGGTACAATCTGCTTGAGGGTTTTTTGGGGGAGGGGGGGTCCCTCTCCTGTGTGGTGTATTGCAAAAATTGTGTTTTTCTGCATGCTTCCTGGCTTACCCCAGAATGTAAACACTTCTTTCTTATGCATTGTTCCCTTTGTGCTGATTTCATTATTTTCACAGGGGCCCTGGTGGGGTTGGGGAGAGCTGACTATGAACAATTCCTCCCATGCCATGTGGCATTTTGTCCAAGGGGGTCTGCTGACCTTCAGCATACATTTTTGGTGATCACAGGAAACTGGTGAGAGAAGAGAAAGGCAAAGAAGATGTGCCTCCACAAACTTCATGTGCTGGTAGTTCTTGAGATCCAACCCATAATGGAGCTACAGTCAGAAGGGAAGGTGGCCTATCTACTCCCAAATGGGGGACAATGACATTTTTTTAAATAAGATGCTTTCTGAATCCAAATGCAAATTAATTGTTAAGGTATTGCTTCTCATTTCCAATGTATGCTTGTTCACAATAGTTTTATTACATTTATAGCCTGGCTCAAGGCAGCTCACAGAAATTTCAGCAAGCTTACTTCATACTATGCCTAGCCAAGGTTATTAAAGGTTATGTCAATTGTGCTGCACAGAGAGAGATAGAGAAAGAGTAAGCAGGATAAGGGAGAAAAAGAGACTGAGACTGATATAAATTGTAGTAGCATCGTTTTGCAGTTATGCTCTGGGTACTGATGCAGATTTTCAAGATGCAAAAAACAATCTCTATATAAGGCCTTCAGGATAAATAATTTGTCATCAATGTCATCATCAATGAGCTGATGACGCCCAGCTCTATATTACTTTATCCAAATCAGCTGGTGATGCAGTAGAAGTCTTGCCCCATTGCCTGGCTGCTGTATTAAAATGTCCAAGAACGTATAAATTGAAACCGAAGCCTGACAAGACGGAGATAATGCTGGGTGAGAAAGCTGACATCTTAAAAATGCTTCCTACATTTGGTAGGGTTCAACTGACCATTGCTGACTCAATCAAGAACCTAGAAATTATACTGGACCCAGCATTATTGCTGGAGGAGCAAGTTAATGCAGCTGCAAATTTTAAAAAACCCTTCTTTCCATCTTTATTTATCCCAGAAGGTTGCCCCCTTCCATGACTTGGCTGATCTAGCCATGTAGGTCAAGACTAGAGTATTGCAATGTACTCTACATAGGTCAGCTCAGAAACTTCAGCTGGTACAGAATATCACAGCTGGGTTACTATAGGGAGCTAGGCAGAGTATGCATGTTAAGGTATTGCTTCTCAATGGTCCCAATGTGGGGCTGCACAGCAAGACGGATGATGAAAACAGGGTTGCACTTACCTGTAACTGTTGTTCATCAACATCTTCTGTGCAGACTCACATTCCCTCCCTCCTACCCCTCTGTGAACTCTCACTGAAAGAAAAAAGGACGAATTGCTTTGGGGGCTCACAGCGGCTTGGTGGGAACTGAGGGAATGGGGGGTGGTCCATCCAAAGTATAGGTGAGGCACATGCGAGGAAGGGGCATGTGCCCTACTCCTTGGGGGTGGACTGCCCCAGTACTGGAAAGTTCTTAACTAGAGAAGACTTCTCCGCGGCTTATGTGGAGCTAGATTGTATATATGGCTAGCTGGTTTCTGTCGACAGATCAAATCTCTTTAAATTATTCTAAAACATTTCTTTAGCCTTCTAAGCTACTGGCCATTGCTGCATCTTATAATAAAGAGTTCCGGTTCCTTCTCTCATCCTGGGAATGTTGGTTTAAAAAAAAATTAGACTAGTATTCCATCATTTCTCCAAGGAATACAAAGAATTTCCAGATGGCCAATCAACTAGACATATATCATTAAGTTTATAAAGTGTACTGTTCTTTTGTAAACATTTCTGATGAGATACATGTTTTGTATATCCCCACTACATTCCTGGCAAAAGAAATAGCACTATGCTATTTCAGAAATTTCTGTTTCCATTCAGCACTCCACACACAGTTTTGCTGCTGTTGGTTCATCAAGAATGATTTCAGTCTAGTGCCAGTTTCAACAATCACAGTACTCAGTTACAATAACCTTTAATTATACTTTCTCGAGAAAAAGTGTGAATGAGTCAGATCTTCAACACGGTGAAGATAAAAATGACTCCAACTCAATTATTTTCTACATTTAAAGGTTTCAGGGACCTATAGTTGCCAGGCAACTACAGTGGAAAATGCAAACATAATTCTTCTATTTAGCTGAAACACAAGAAGGCTTTTAATTGTGGGAGTGCTGCTGGAAAATGCTAACAGTTTCATATTAACCTGTACTTGATACTCTAATTCTTTCATCCAGATTATTTTGCTTAAGAGCACTGTTATATTCATCAGCAAAATCAGTATTATGAAAGGATAATAAAATAATATCCTGTTCCTACAGATTTTCAGAGATGAGATGGCAAAAAAGTGGCTCACATGGATGTTGCTGAAACAGCATTTTAGTTTGGCAAATGGTTCTCATTGTTTTATTATCTCTTTTAGATAGAAAATAAACCCCACATTACTAACATGCATAGTATTACACTAATGTCACTTCTTAAAAATGCAAAGGCATTTAACTGGTTTCATGCAAGGATCAGACTTACTCCCAAGTAAAGTTCTGGTGCATGTAGAACAATTAAAGTCCATGAAGGAAAGTAGTATGAATATCCTGGTAAGGGATGAAGTTTTTCATTAACATTTACAGTTAAGTATCATTGCATACCCCCTCTTGGACACACACCTTAATGTGATCAGGGGGCTTGTGTGTGTCTGCGAAGCTGAGAACAATTCTGAAACGAGTTTAGACTTGTCAAGAGGCTAAATTCCTAGCAGAGTCATTCAAGGCAGAATGGTCACAGCTGAGACATCAGACTAAATCATCCACCCCCTTCAGGAATCAACAGCCACAACAGCAGAACAGACAGTTCCAATGGTGATGGAGACAGAGGAATCCTTGAAGAGTGGCTACTGGGCAGCAGCAGTAGCAGAGGGTGACAGTCAGCTACTGGGGAAGAGCAGAGGACAAGTATGAGTACCACTATTTTTAATGATGCAACTGGACTAAAGCCAAAAGGATATTCAGTTGTTTGATGTTGTTGTTCAGTCGCACAGTGGAGTCCGACTTTTCATGACCCCATGGACCACATCACGCCAGGCCCTCCTGTCTTCTGTCATCCTCCGGAGTTTGCTTAATTTCATGTTCGTTGCATCTATGACACTGTCTAACCATCTCATCCTTTGCTGTCCCCGGCTTCTTTGACCTTCAGTCTTTCCCAGCATCAAGGTCTTCTCCAGTGAGTGCTCCCTTCTCATTTGGTGGCCAAAGTATTTGAGCTTCGGCTTCAGTATCTGGCCTTCCAGGGAATGTGAATGATGATGTGAATTGATGCCAAAGGAAAGTGCAAAGCTGTTCAATGTGATGTGAGACATATGAATCAAGGTAAACTCAAAATCATAAAATGAGAAATGGAACATTTAAATATTACAATCCTGGGAGTGAGTTAACTAAAGTGAACTGGCTTAGGACATTTTCAGTCAGAAAACTGCAAAGTGTGTTACTTTGAAAATGGCAAATGTAGCACAAGCTATCAGGGGTTATAATGCAAAGTCTGATTGAATAATATCAGTCAGACTTCATGGAAAGCTTATCAACATAACTATCATGCAGGTGTATTGCCCAGCTACAGGTGCTGATTAGGAAGAAAGTGAAAGCTTTTATGCAAATGTCCAGGAAGAAACTGATCACACACCTAAACAAGATATGCTGATAATCATAGGTGACTGAAACACAAAAGTGGGAAGCAAAGCAAAATCAAATATTGTTGAAAAAAATTGTCTAGAACCATGAAAAGAAACAGGAGATTAACTCATTGAATTCTGTGAAGACAACAATTTGTTCATTGCAACTGAACAAATGAATATATATGTGGACATCACTGGATAGCCAATATAGAAATCACATAGATAACATAATTGAAAGCAAAAGATGGAGAAGCTCTATTATCTCTGCTAAAACAAGACCAGGAACTGTTAATATCAAAAATTGCTGAAGTTCAAGTGAATGTAAACCAGAAGAACTATGGGTTGAAATCAGATATATTATCAAGGAAGAATGCACAAATGCTATTCCTGTATCCAAAAGAAATGAAAAGCTTAAATGAAACTCTTAAAATTACTAAAGAGAGATGAGAAGCAAAAGCAAAGGTGGCAGAAATAGAATCAGAAGTCTAAATGCAGTATTCTAGCGATTCACACATACGGACAAAGAGAACTATTGTAAAAACCAGTGTAAAGAAATAGGAGAGAAAAACAAAAAAAGGAAGAACAAGAGATCTGCTCCACGGGATCCAAGAAATCAAAGGGATATTTAAAACATGGTTAGGCATAATGAAAGGTCAACATAGAAGAATAGAATAGAAGAAGAATAGAATAGAATCATATACTCATAGAGTTGGAAGGGACCTCCAGGATCATCTAGTCCAACACAATGCAAGAAATTCACAAATACCTCCCCCCCCAGTGACCCCTGTTCCATGAGTTTCATAGATTACACCAAAGCTTCTGACTGTGTGGATCATGAAAAGTATGGTTGGTTTTAAAAGAATGATTCAGCAGATCGCAGTGACTGTATGAATGCAGACATTGCAAATGCAAACATTACTGTGTACAGGTAGGGAAATTTCTATAACATTCTATGAAGGTTGGTGAAAAGAAGTGTTAATTTATGACTTGGGGGGTCACTGCACTTCAAGTTATAAGATGGTTACGGCTTTAGGCATGCAGATGGAACTCTGCTGACTAGGCCCATGTTCATGGTGGTTAGCACTCAGGCGTTGGATGAGTTGCGCCTTTCCCACTGCAGCTGCCCGGGGCCTTGCTGTGGTTAGCACTCAGGCGTTGGATGAGTTGGGCCTTTCCCACTGCAGCTGCCTGGGGCCTTGCTCACTACAGCTGCCCCGGGATATGGCTTCCTTGCTATACGGTAGGATCACGGGGATTCTTCGGATCAATCCCTTAGTCTGGTTACTGCGCCCGCTTTGGGGGGTGGCATTTTGGGGGACCAGTGAGCCAGGGGTGGGCTTTCGCCTAGCGTTCGAAGAAAGGTATTGCGAGAGTTTAAAGTTATTCATGAGGTTGTCATTTCAGGTGCGGCTGGCCACGGGGCGAGACAAAGAGTCAATGAGTGTTCATTTCAGGTGCGGCTGGCCATGGGGCGAGATGAAGAGTTAATGTCTGCGGCCACAGCACAGTCTTTTGGACCACCCACAGGGCCAGTAGGACACGCTGACCATGAAGTCCCTGGTGCTGCGAGTGAGATGGCCCGCAGTGTGGATTATCCGGTCAACAAGGCGAGACGAAGATCGATGTCTGCGGCCACAGCACATTCTGTGGGGCCACCCCCCGGGCCAGTAGGACACACTGGCCAGGAAGCCCTTGGTGCTACAAGGGAGATGGCCCATAGTGGGATGGTCCGGCCGGCAAGGCCCTGGCGTGACAAGCTGAGGCTGTCCTTGTGATGATAAGAATGAGATGGTATAGAGTGCAGATAGTCTGGTTGGCTATTCTGACTTGCCATGAATTACAAAGACATTGTGCGTGGGGTGGAGACTGACCTTGCGATGAGAAGAGCAAGGTGGCCTGGGTTGCAGATGGTATGGTTGGCTATGCTGCTTCACCATGAAGTGCAGACTGACCTTGTGATGATAAGAGCAAGGTGGCTCGGAGTGCTGGTAGTCTGGCCGGCTACTTTGCAATGCCATGAAGGGTGTTGCAAGCAGCAGCTGTCCTTGCGATGATAAGAGCAAGGTGGCCCAGAGTGCAGATACTCTGGTTGGTTGTGCTGACTCACCATGAAGGGCACGGCCCTGGTGTTTCAAGTGGATGCTGACCTTGCAATGGAAAAGCAAGGTGTGCGGGTAGTGGGGTCGGTTGTTCTGCCCCGACAGGTATAGCGCAATGGGGAGAACCCTGCTAGGCGTAAAGCCACCCGCCAGTTGAAGAAGGTCATGGAGGGTGGTGAAGTCCCAGGACCTGATAGGGCTATCAGGGTGCACTATCAGACAAGGGCAATGGGTTCATTTTTCTGGTCTTGGGGCAAGGGACTAGGGCACCCTTTGGCTTTGGTGGGGAACAAAGACCAAAGCAGAGGCTTGGTCTTGGCTGTGGCAGGTTGATGCGTGCAAGAAACCGGAACCGGTGAGCACCTTACGGCATTTTCCCCATTAGGGAACAGGGGGTCATCAGGAACTGCCTTCGGATTTCCAAGGTCCAGGGTGGGGAATGGTGATCACCTCCTCTGGGAACCTCTTAGGGTATGCTCTTCTCTGCAAGTTGGATGGCTTCAGGGGGTAGGCGCTCCTAGGTGGCAACCAGTTTGCTGGGCTGCTGGTCATGAGCCAGACCGATGGCTCTGGACCGGAGCTGGGTGACCCACCCGAGAAAAGGGCAAGGAGGTTGGTCAGGGGAGTGACACCTGCCTTGCCTGTTCCGTGCTCGCTTAGCTGGTCCCTTGCCGCAATGTTGTGTTAAATAGTTAAAGTGGCCCTTGTTTACTTCCAAACTGTTGTCTGTCCGTTATTCCGTCTGGGGGGGCAAATGGGTGTATCACAACATCTGATCGTTTTGGTGTACAGCTTATACTCCGGACAAGAGGCTACTATTAGGACAGAATATGGAGAAACAGAATGGTTTCCAATTGGCAAAGGTGCCAGACAAGGATGTATTTTATCTCTATATATCTTCAAAATACACGGCAGTCAAGGCCGCAAAAAAAGAATATTACGCGGCCACGATTGCATCTGCAAGTTCTCACCCAGCCCAATTATTTATAACAATTCAGTCTATTACTACTCTGCCACAGGGCAGGCCAAATGATAAGGAATTGGAGATTGGCTGTGAGGCTTTTGCGAGCTATTTCACAGACAAAGTCTTGTCACTCTGCCACGACCTCCCCGCCATGGTTGAGACAGTGACGGAACTTGAGGCTCCACGCACGTCTTCTTGTCAAGTTCTGGATTATTTCAGTCCACGCAGCCTAGAGGAGGTTGACAAATTACTCTCATCCGTTCACCCGACCACTTGCAGCCTTGATCCATGCCCGTCATGGATAGTTAAAGCTGGCCATGATGGGTTACGAAGCATACTGAGGGAGATTATCAACAAGTCCCTCAATGAGGGACTGTTCCCTGGTGCTCTGGCCTTTCCTAAAAAACCCATCTCTGGATCTGGCTGAGCTGGCCAACTATTGGCTGGTATCCAATTTGCCCTACTTGGGCAAATTAATTGACAGGGTGGTGGCAATTCAGCAGGGTTTTTTGGATGACACCTCCGTACTAGATCCCATCCAGTCTGGTTTCCAACCAGGCCACGGGATAGAGACAGTCCTGGTCACCCTCACCTCACTTCTTCCTCACCTCTTGGGTCTGGTTAAAAGCCACACTAAAATTCTGTGTTATATTTAAAAACTGTGGTTAGTCTAAATCAGTTAATTGATACCTTCAGCTTGGATTTCTAGCATCATAAAAATTTAGTTTGTTATGTGAAAGGAACATTTGGATATTTTTTTTTGAAACATTAAGGTAAAAGTAGTTCCTTTAATGTCTGATGCACCTGAACTCACTTGTGTTGAGATTATTTGGCAGCCTTGGATATCAGCAAAGAGGCTTTGATCCTTTATGTAGTTTCTGCCTAATGTTGTCATCATCTTTTATGGAGAGACTGAGAAGCACTGTGTTTCCATCCAAAAATGCATATTTTATTCTTGTTATCCACCTTTTTTGATAAAGCTTTGTACAGAACGTTTGAAAGTAGAAAAATGAAAATTGGTGTTATAGCTGCATCTGAAAGGGAATTAGTTTATAAACAAATCCTTCGCCTGGTTTCTTTCTTTTATATTTTTTCTTTGACACCTTTTAAGCTCATCTCTCATGACATCAATGCTTGTGTATTTGTACCTTAGTTTTACTATTTCTTCCACAGACAATGCAGTTTTACTGTACCCTTTGCCATACTTATAGTGCTTTTGCTTGAGAAGCTAGAAATGTGTAAGATTTGATCTTTTATCACAAATTTGTCCTAAAAGTAGCATCATAATAATTCCTTTAATATCGGCATTCTTCAGAGGAAGACATTACAAGTGTTCAAAAGACATGCATTGCTCAGGTAGTCAACTTCTATCATTTGAAAGAGTACTAGGTTTTAATAGGTCCAAAGGAATTAGCTGTGTTTGTTTATAAGTTGTCACAACTTCCTGTTAATTTTGGTGCAACAGACTTAGGTGTCTTCCATATGGGGACAGGATTTCCCCACTGCTGGTTGGGCTGCAGATAAAGGTGTAGCAGCAATGGGGCTTCCACATGGCATGTTTCCCTGCAGTTTCCTGACCCAATCCCATAGCAGTGGCCACTGCCCTCACGTGGGCTACGAGAGCTTCTGTATTTTTTAAAAAATAAGATCAGCTCTAGAATATTATTATATTGATATACCATTGTAGCAATAGATGTATCAGGTTGTCTGAATTCCCAGCTTTCTTTTTTTTTAAGGAAGTCTTTAGCTCTTTTGCTTGCAAAGATATGCCTTCTCCATTTTATCTCTGCAACGGAAGTGCATAGAGACTTACCTTTTTAAATGGAACCTGAGAATTCAGGGAATGTGCTACACCTATTGCTACAATGGTATATCAATATAACAATATTCTACTGCTGATTTTTTTTAAATTCCTCATCGTGGCAGGGGGAGGAAATGGTTGCCAAGGGGACAGGGTCAGGGAAAATGGCTGCCACATGGGCCAGAAAAACTGAATTTCCCCAACCACACAACAACCATCTGGGCTTTACTTCAATCTTTCCCAAAACATGGAGCCAAGTGGGTTTGAGAACAATTAGAAAAAAGGTGAGGAAACCCATGGAAGTATAAGAATGCAACACAATGCTGTGGGAAAGGAGGGGGGAGAAACACTTCCCAAAAGCATTGAACTCAGGGCAGGTAACGTGTGGAAGCCACCTTAATGAGTTTTTATTCTAGCACAAGCTTTTATAAACTACTTATACTAGAAAGAAAATTTGTTTACATATAGAGTGTCTTTTAAAATAAGTGCAGATCCATGGAAAATGACTAAAATTCAGCGAAATTATGGGTTCCGTTTTTATGTTCAAAAAGCAAAATAAAAGTTTACTAAGGTTTATAGAAGGGATTTATGTTCAAAATTTATAGGAAAGATAGCCCAGGCTAGCCTGATCCCGTGAGATCTTGGAAGCTAAGTAGAGTTGGCCCTGGTTAGTATTTGAATGGGAGCCCACCAAGGAAGTCCAAGGTTGCTATGCAGAGGCAGGCAATGGCAAACCACCTCTGAATGTCTCTTGCTTTGAAAACCCTGTGGGGTTGCCAAATGTTGCCTGCAACTTGACACATTTTCCACCACCATGTAAAGCAAGTCAACAATAACAGCGCAAAGAGTCGGACTTGACTGTGCGACTGCACAATAACCCCCCCCCCCAATTCCTACTCTGTACCTGCTGCTTGGACTGAGGAAGGCCTGGAGGGATTCATTTTAAAATATTGCTTTGCACTTCATTTGTGCTTGAAGTACCTCACAACAACACACTGTACTCTGAGAGTTATGTCAACTTCTCCATGATCCTCATAATCACTAGGGACTAATAACATTGGCTTTTATGAAGGATCATTGTGACTGAGGTAACTGTACATATGTGAAGTGCAGTTGTGACAAATTTGTGGCAATGTTGACACACACTGTATGCTGGTGGTGAGCGAATTTGCTTGCCTTTGTTCTGTTATCATTATCTGTGCACAAGCATTCCATTCTTCTGACCTTCCACTCGCTCTTTAGAATTTGCCCAATAGTATGTATAAGGGCCAAGAAGCAACAGTTAGAACCGGATATGGAACAACTGATTGGTTCAGCATAGGAAAAGGAGTATGACAAGGATGTATATTGTCACCTTCCTTATTTAATATATATGCAGAGTACATCATGCGAAATGCTGGCCTGGATGAATCACAAGCGGGAATTAAGATTGCTGGGGAAAAGATCAACAACCTCAGATATGCAGATGATACCACTCTAATGGCTGAAAGAGAAGAGGACCTCAAGAGCCTCTTGCTCAGAGTAAAAGAGGAGAGCGCAAAAGTGGGCTTGAAGCTCAACATCAAAAAAACTAAGATCATGGCATCCGGCCCCATCACTCCTTGGCAAATAGAAGGGGAAGTCGTGGAAGTAGTGACAGACTTCACGTTCCTGGGATCCCAGATCACCACAGACTGTGACTGCAGCCATGAAATTAAAAGACGCCTGCTCCTTGGGAGGAAAGCGATGGCGAACCTAAACAGCATGATAAAAAGTAGAGACATCACCCTGCCAACAAAAATACGCATGGTCCAAGCAATGGTATTCCCAGTAGTCATGTATGGCTGTGAGAGTTGGACTATAAGGAAGGCCGAGCGCCGAAGAATAGATTCTTTTGAACTATGGTGCTGGAGAAGACTCTTGAGAGTCCCTTGGACTGCAAGAAGAACAAATCAGTCAATCCTCAAAGAAATCAACCCTGACTGTTCCCTGGAAGGCCAGATAATGAAACTGAAGCTCAAATACTTTGGCCACCAAATGAGAAGGGAGCACTCACTGGAAAAGACCCTGATGCTGGGAAAGATTGAAGGTCAAAGAAGACGGGGACGGCAAAGGATGAGATGGTTAGACAGTGTCAGCGATGCAACGAACATGAAATTGAGCCAACTTCGGAGGACGGCGGAAGACAGGAGA
>NW_015171568.1:0-8033 GCF_001447785.1 Gekko japonicus | reverse complement strand
TATTTATTTAACTTTAGACTTTATATCCCACTCGAACCCTCTTTCTCAGGGGGTCTCTGAGCGGCTTACTAGGCAGTGTATTGATAATATTTTAGTCGGTAGGTTGCCTGGCATTCCATTCCTAACCTCAGTGCAACGTGGTCACAAGTCTTTTGTCTTTTGTAGGAGAACAAAGGCTGAGTCCAGGTACAGCTTTTCTCATATTGTAGTTGATCAAACACCAATTGTATTTTTTAAATATTTGAATGCCATTTTCCAGTTCTATTGATTATTCCCATGGCAGCTGATAAAGTTGCCACATACATGCTTGAGTGGTATAGTGGGAGAATGTTCAGTCTCTAAAACAGTTTTGAAAATTCTGTAGTGAGTAGTCAAAAAACATCTGTTGCTCCTGAAATACTGAAGATAAGTAGTTGCATCATTATATTTAACTATTTGACTCAGCACTGAAAATCACAGTGAAAGGGCTAGTTGGATCAAAATCAGATTCTAAAGTACTAAGAATTTGGTATCTGTGCAACTTAAATACTATCTGGAAGAAAGATATTTGGAACCTCTGCAACAAGTGAGCAAAGAGTGTACACTTAATTTACCAAGAAACCCTTGTCCTAAGAGGTGCATAGATTTTAGAATAAATTTCTAGCCAGATTTCAGATTTTTCTTTCTTTCCAACATGCAACTCTGGTTTGCTACCACAGTCAACATTCTTTCCCTCCCCCAACTTTGTTTTTATTTCAATTTTTATTGAAAGGTTAAAAAGCTTCAAGAGAGCTACTTTGTAAAAGAAGTATGTTATACTGTTTCCTCATCTGCTGTCATATAGAATCATATTTGATTATTTTGAAAGCCGGAAATTTTGCAACAGTAGTACCTTTGTAAACATATCATAGAACCAACGTAAGAGTGAGTGAAATGGCTGTATTCTATTTCAGCCATACTATTCCGCTGAAGTGTTTGCTAGTACTTAGTGACAAATTCATAGTCATTTACTTTTCATTCCAAAGCAAGTATTTTAAAAGGTTATCTAACCATGAGATCAGCTGTAGGACAAAAGCATCTTTGACAAATACTTTGCCTATCTTCCCTTTGAAAGCCGCTCTGCAAACATATCTTGTAATTTCCTTGTGCCATTGGCTTTCTGATTGTATATCTAAAATGCTCTTTTGTTGGTAAAACTTGCCTAGTCAGATTTCTTTTACGTAGGTTTTGCAATACAATTTTTGTCTCTTTTTGTGTGTCTGTTCCAAAATTATCTTTGTTAGTCAATATCTGCGGTAAACAAAAGGAAGTGTATTAGTTGAACCGAAACACTCTCATATAGTCACAATCGGTAGGACTACTAGAATATTTGGATATTAAGTTAAACATAGTTGCCAAAATAATTTAAACTACAAAGTTTTTAAAAGTAAGTCCCTAGCCCTTTTCATTGAAGAGTTATAAGGGCAAAGAGTTATTTCAGTTCAACCAATACACTTTACTTTTTATTTTTCCTACCTCTCAGATGTCCAGAAATTAAGATACATGTATTAAGCTAGCACAGAGTTTGTAGCATTTTGCACCTCCTTGATTGATTTGATTTATTTATTTATTAAATTTCTATCCTGCCCTCCCAGCCAAAGCCGGCTCAGGGCAGCTTACATAAAACATCTAAAAAGTTTACAATACACATAAAATAGATTAGGAACAACATATAACAATTAAACAGTGCTAAAACCATAAATATAATAAAGTGCTAGTATCAATTTCATAATTTCACAGCGGTAGTTGTTACACAGTTCACAGTCAGCCCTCTAGGCTTCTTAGGTCGTTCTGGGCAGCTGGCTCAGGCTATATTTAAAAATTCCAGGGGGAACAGGGCTCTCCCATCCATGCTGTCAGTTGTTAGTGGTGGCAGCGGCTCCAAAAGCCTGGTGGAAGAGCTCCATTTTACAGGCCCTGTGGAACTGCAAAAGGTCCTGTAGGGCCTTGGTATCTTCTGGGAGCTCATTCAACCAGAGTGGAGTTGCCACTGAGAAAGGCCTGGGCCTGGTTGTTACTAGCCTGGCCTCCTTAAGACTCGGAAGGGCCAGCCGGTTCTGAACCCCTGATTGCAGAGCTCTCTGGGGTATATGTGGGAAAAGGCGGTCCCTCAGGTATGTAGGTCCCTGGCCATAAAGGGCTTTAAAGGTAAGAACCAGCACCTTGAAATGAATCCGGTATGCTATAGGCAGCCAGTGCAATGCCTTTAGCACAGGCTGGATGTGCTCCCGAATAGGGAGTCCCATCAATAGCCTGGCTGCGGCATTTTGTACTCAAGTACTTGGGTATATTGGCATTTTGAAGATGCTTGTTTTCTCCATAAATATGCCAAATAGTACAATTTTGTATGCTAAGCTATAAATGATGTTTATTGTGCTGTTAAATCAGGAAAAGATGTTTAGATTTGATGGGAAAGTAAGTTTTGCTTATCTTTGTTAGACAATTTTTCCCTGTAGTTTTAAAACAGAGTTTACGTTCTAGATTAGGAACCCCAGGGCCAAATCCATCTTCTTGATTAATAGCCAACCCCTCAGTTGTGAGGAATAAACTACTTTTTGTCTATGACTAAAAACAACAGCAACACTGGCCTGAGATTTCCATGACAGCATGTTAAAAAAACAACAGCGGTCCAAGGTGTCTTGCACCTATTATTCTTCATTCACAATTTACTTCCTTCCAGATGGATAAGTGAACAGGATTATTCATGGTTGTGGTAGTTAGATTAGTAGACTAGAATCTGAGAGACTGAGGTTTGAATCCTTTTTCTGCCACAGAAGTTTGTTACATGACCTTGAGCCAGACATTCTCTCTCTCAATCTCCTCTACTTTGCTGATCAGAGTCCTAGTTCATACAAAGATCCAAATATTCCATTATTGGGTTGTATGATCTACTGTCAGTCTCTAGGCTGTGGGTACATTTTATTCCCTAATATAAGTCTGAGACAAGTTCTAATGCATTTTCTCATTTCTGTCAGCAAAATGGTGTGGGATGTACCTAATCTCCCTTCTAAACCAAGTTCCGTTGGCTTTTCCAAGAAGCAGAATTTGACAATGGCAACAGTTAGTTTGACCCATTTTTAAAATGTATTTTTGTTATTTAATGTAAATTGCATGGGGGGTCCTTCTAGACAAATTAGGGTAGAGATTAAGTTATGGGGGATTAGTCTTTAAAATAATTTGAAGCCTATAAAATGTAGCCTTTTACTTAGTCATTTGAATCAGGTTCTACTTACAACTGTTTTCTTGTGCAGTTGCGCTGTACTATACTCTTCATAACTATCTGAAATATTCAATTTTTGAGCAAGGTGATTGAACAGGTGGTGACTAGACAACTTCAAGCTTTCCTCGGTGAAGCAACTTGTTTAGATCCTTTCCAATCTGAATTTAGGCTTGATTATGAGACTAGGGATGCCAGACCCCAGGTGGAGGCAGGGGATCCCCCAGATGCCAGCCAGTTGGCTGGCAGGGGAAGCCCCACCCCAAACAGTCATCTGTAGCCCCACTTGAAAAGAGTGGGCACCATGCGTGCCTGCCCCGCAAGCTGTGAATTCGCAGCTTGCAGGGCAGGCACTGCAGTGCCCTCTTCCCCCACCTTTAAATGGTTGGGGGAAAGTGAGGGGGCATGCGTGCATGGAGCTTCATTTCTGACATGATGATGTCACACTACCTTGGTTGCCATGGTGGATGGACAGAGGGAATGTGACATTGTTGAGTCTCCTGGACCTCTCAAAAGTTTTTGATACCTACTAGGAGCTTAGCCTCATAAATCATTTTCACTGTTAGAGCTAAAAATAAAAAGAAGCTAGTAAATGAGCATCAACAGGGTCCCTTGCTCACCCCCAGTTTAGACCTGTAGGCAAATTGGAGCATATCTGTCTTTAGGAATGATGAAGCACAGCTTTTTAAACTTGCAGAAAATGATTCGTTTGGGCAGTAAAGAAGGCTGTAAAGCTTCCACCAATTCTCCTCCTCTGCAAACAACTTTGATGCAAATTGTGTGCTGGAGGGCTCAGTGCTGCATAGACAGCTGTCAAGGAAGAGGCTTGGGTCATTCCTGCCATCCTCCAGTCCTTAGCCCTCAATATCAAGCCATAATATAAGTACATCCAGACAGCATCATCTAGGCCCAGCATAGAATGATAAGAGTAGTTGCATGTACTTCCTGTTCTCTGCTCCTAGCACTGGTCAATTGTTTATGCAAATACAGTTTCAAACACTATTCTTATGATGTAACTCCAAAAAATACTCTCACACTCTGCTAGGGACCAATCCTTCTCTATTTTAAACCACAACTGTGGCCTGTTTTATTATCTAACACATACATTTTGCCTTTGGGAAGCTTTGAGGTCAAGTACTGTCATGTTCTACCTATTAATTTATTTATTTACAAAATTTATATTCCATTTTTCTGCCCTCACAAGTGTCATCAAGCAGCTAACAAATGAAAACCCACACAATAAAATCACATCTTAAAACCTCCTCCCTACAAAACATTCAAACAATTAAAAACAGAGCTTAAAAATACAACGACATAAAAACAACTACTAAAACATTGATCAGGAGGGATGGATCACTGAGGGAATGTCAAACAAAACAAAAAAAGTATTTACCCGTTGGCAGAAGATGACAACAGAAAGAGACAGGAGTCTCCCTAGGGAGAGAGTTCCAGAGTTTTGGTGCCATGGCTGAGAAAGCCCTCTCCCTGGTTGCCACCCACCTAATCTCAGAAGTTGGGAGAAACTGAAGCAGGGCCTCAAAAGATGACTGCAGTGGGTGGGTAGGTTTATAAGGTAGCTCAGGTATGTTGGTCGCAAACCTTAAATTGTGCACAGATGGACCAAGACTGGAGTGATATGATCCCTATAACCCATATCCAGTCAACATCCTTGCTGCAGCAGTGAAATCTGATAAGAGGCACTCTTGGCCACAGCTTATCCAGTAGTTGGACGAGGTCCAAGAGCACCCTCAGACTATGGATCTGTTCCTTAAATGGGAATGCAACCCCATCCAGAATGTGTGATGTCTTAAATTCTGGGTCAGACCTTACACCCACCAGTAGCACTTCTGTCTTCGTAGGATTAAGCTTTAGTTTATTAGCTTGCATCCACTGCAAAACCATGTCCAGGCACCTCTTCAGGGTTTCTACAGCCTCCCTGGAATCAGCTGGAAGTATGAGATAGAGCTGAGTGTCATCTGCATATTGGTGACAACCGAGCCCAAATCTCCAGATGACCTCACCCAGCAGTTTCATGTAGATGTTAAAGAGCAAGGGACAAGATGGAGCCTTGCAGGACTCCACAGTCCAAAGGCCAAGAGGCTGAGCAGCAGTCCCCCAGCACCACCTTCTGAAACCTTCCAGGAAGGATTGGAACCACTGCAAAACCATCCCAGCCCAGAAAGGCAATCCAGATGGATACCATGATCAATGGTACTGAAAGCCATGGAGAGGTCCAGGAGAATCAACATAGTCACATGTTCTCTGTCCATCTCCCAGTGCAGGTCATTTACCAGGATGATAAAGGCTGTTTCAGTCCCATAATCAGCCCTAAAAGCAAACTGGAAAGGATCCAGACAAACCTTTCCAATTCTTTTATTTTGGCTTAATTGGTTATTGAATGATTTGTAAGAAACCATTGATGTAATATAATTAGGGTTAACTCAACAGTTACTACTTTAGGATTCCTACTCCCTAAATCATATCTTTACTATCCTACTTTAATTATTGATACTATTTAATTTCCAAGTAAGTATACTTAGCAATGCAGTTTCAGAATACATGTGGACAAGGGTGACTCAGTAGATGTTTACTTAGACTTCCAGAAAGCTTTTAATAAAGTTCCTCATCAAAGGCTCCTAAGTTAACTCAGTAGTTATGAGATACAAGTGGATTAAAAACTGTTTAATTAACAGAAAACAGAGAGTGAGTATAAATGGGCAGTTTTCACAGTGGCAGGTGGTAAGCAGTGGGGTACTGCAGGGCTCAGTACTAAATCCAGTGACTTTTAACTTGTTCATTAATGATTTGTAGTTGGGAGTAAGCCATGAAGTGGCTAAGTTTGCAGACGGCACTAAATACTTCAGGACAGTGAGAACCAGGGAGGACTGTGAGGTGCTCCAGGGGATCTGTCAAGGCTGGGTAAGTGGGTGTCAGTGTAGCAAATGAGGTTCAATATGGGCAAGGTTCAATATGGAGGAGTGGGGAATCAAACCTGGTTCTCCCAGATTAGAATCCGCGCACTTAACCACTACACCAAACTGGCTCTCTAGATGCATCTGGACTCTACAGATAGAGCGGGTGAATGGCAAGTGATTCTGTGCTTGATAATCAGATCTCTTTAATTACCCAATCAAACCGCTGAGGGATCTACAGGGCTCTCCTAAGCAGAGCTATGCTTATGGAGAGAGATTGTAAAAAGAGAGAGAGACTGGAAGGAAGGGACCTCTGAAGTAGCATTCTGGGTAACAAAAAGACAGTAGCAGGAGAAGACAAAGAAAAGGTCAGCGTGCACCCTATCTACAGCTAACTCTCTACTACCCAACCCTGCAAGCATTAAGTGCCAGCATTAAGTGACTTTGCACAGTCCATTCCTTCCAACACTAAGTTCAGTGAAGTCAATGGTCTTAGAAGGGTGTAATTCTATTCAGTATTGCACTGATAGTTCATGGACCATGCAGCTATAAAATAGAACAAAGGTTACCAATATCACCTATTTAGCAGTGCAAGATTGGGCCACGACTTTGGAGTGCTAGTGGTTACTGCTGGATTGTCGAACATGCGGCCTGGGGGCCGGATCAGGCCCCTGGAGGGCATCTATCAGGCCGATAGTGGAACTGGCTGTCTTTTGCTTCTTCTTCCAGTTCTGCTGCTGCTGCGTCATCGTAGGTATGCAGCTTACAGATACACACCTGAACAGCATACTCAAGATTGCAACAGCACAGACATTTTGATGCAATAATTCAAAGCAAGAGGTGTCAGTTATCAGACACTGTTAAATAAACAAAATATTGCTAGACTGCTAATGTTTTAAGTATGTTTTTATTTTAAGTAAAAAAATCCTTTGTGTTTGTGTCCTTTATAAACTTTATATCTCTGCTACCTGGCATTACATTTTATGACACATATGGCCTGGCCCAACAAGTTCTCATTTATGTCAGATCCAACCCTCATAACAATTGACACCCCTGGGTTACTGCATAGGTGCTAAGCCACTCTGCATGGTGTTTGACTCTAATATTGAACATCATCAAGACAATCTAGCAAGGGAGGTTGACTAACGTGGCAATGAGAAGTCTAAGTTTGGTTTGGTAAATATAGTTTATCGTTATAGAAATCAATGAATATGCACCTTTATTTAGAAAGTACCAAAATAGATGATATATTTTGATTTAAATCAATATTTATATCACCCAGATAATTATCAACTTAAACCAGTCATTTAATTCACCTTCTTTTAAATCAGCCCCTCAAGAGTTTGGTTTTTCTTTCCCCTCTTTATTGTCTGCTCTGTTTAATTTGGAATATCATGTGAGACTTCTGACAACAGTATAGCTAGGCTGTTTTGCATGACATGATTTATATATGTCAAAAATTGAATGTCCTTTTGGATAGGCTGTGAGTGATGCTCTAAGTGATGCTCTTACTTATAAATCTGAAAAGTGTTATAATGATTTGTCATTCTTCTTTAACATGACTTTTAGATAATATTTCTTCTGTGTTTGCTGTTAAAATTTGACAGGGTAGTTTTCTAGAACCTTTGGGTGCAATCCTACACAATTACCAGCCAGGAGTAAAGTTCTACTGAAATATGATGGCATTAAGGCTCCAATCCATAACATGTTCAAAATAACCCCTTGAAGAAGGGAAGTTTCGATATACACCAAGAACTTTAAATATTATACAAATTAATACAAACCAATATGTTTTCCAGTTTTTGCAAATTAAAAACTTCCTTACTGCTCAGCTTTGGAAAGGGCTGCCCCTTAGAAGTTTCACAGAATGTGAAGCATTATCCCAA
>NW_015171567.1:325766-326133 GCF_001447785.1 Gekko japonicus | reverse complement strand
GGATTAGATAGATTCATGGTCTATCAGTGTCTACTAGCCGTAGTGCCTAAATGGAACCTCCATGTTCAGAGCCAAAACTTCTGAATCCCAGATCCAGGAGGCAACATCAGGGAAGGACTCGGCCTCCCTGCCCTGTTGTTGGACCTCCAGAGGGACTGGCTGGCCCCTTTGTGAGACAGGATGCTGGACTGGATGGACCCTCTCTGGTCTGACCCAGCAGGGCTCTTCTGGTGTTCTTATCAGGGGAAGGCCTTGGCCTCTCTCCCCTGTTGCTGGCCCTCCAGAGGAACTGGTTGGCCACTGTGTGAGATGGGAGGCCGGACTAGGTGGACCCTCTCTGGTCTGACAAAGCAGGGCTCTTCTGAGG
>NW_015171567.1:309100-325577 GCF_001447785.1 Gekko japonicus | reverse complement strand
CCCCCAGCGTGCCCGGCGTGGTCGCGTCACTTCCTGGTGACGTGCACGTTGGGGTGGAGTCCCCCCCGGGGCCCGATCCGGCGGCGGCGGGGAACGGGCCTCTGGGGCAGGGGTTTCCCCACCCCCCGGGGGCACTTGGCAAGCCTAGATCCAGCCAGGCGCTCCTGACGTTCTTACAGAAGGTGGGCAGGCACTGCCTGGGTGGCCACTCTGGTCTCCAACAGGGAACCACAGAGCGTGGTATGCACTAACGGGCGGGGCTTAACCAGCTCATCGGTGGCACCACTCTCAGGGTCATGGTTCCTCCCACTGTTGCACAGTGCTTGAGCCCCATGTACTGGTTCGGGGGTTTTGTGTGTGTGGGGGGGGGTTTGGGTACATCAGTCCACACTGTCCTGTAGTCTCTTTTGGGGGCCCCTCCCATTCAATACATGGATGACCTTGGCTGGGGCACTGTCAGTGGTGAATTCTCATGCCCTTCTTCTTGCTGCCCATCAGATATTTCAGTTTGCAGGTTGTGCTGTGCTTTTCTCCATCACCCTGGTGGGTCTACATCAGGCTGCTGAAGGTGTTTCAGAAAGAGGGTGTTGGTGACGGGCTGGTAACTAATTGTGGAAAGCTAAAGTTATGTTAAAAAGTAGAGACATCACCCTGCCAACAAAAGTCCGCATGGTCAAAGCAATGGTATTCCCAGTAGTCATGTATGGCTGCGAGAGTTGGACTATAAGGAAGGCCGAGCGCCAAAGAATAGATTCTTTTGAACTATGGTGCTGGAGAAGACTCTTGAGAGTCCCTCCTTGGACTGCAAGAAGATCAAATCAGTCAATCCTAAAAGAAATCAACCCTGACTGTTCCCTGGAAGGCCAGATAATGAAACTGAAGCTCAAATATTTGGGCCACCCAATGAGAAGGGAGCACTCACTGGAGAAGACCCTGATGCTGGGAAAGATTGGAGGTCAAAGAAGACGGGGACGGCAAAGGATGAGATGGTTAGACAGTGTCATAGATGCAACGAACATGAAGTTGAGCAAACTTCAGAAGATGGCGGAAGACCGGAAGGCCTGGCGTGATCTGGTCCATGGGGTCGCAAAGAGTCGGACTCGACTGTGCGACTGGACAACAACAACAAAGTTATGTTCTTTTCCTCCCTCTGATGAAGCAGTTGTCTTGGAAGCTAAAGAATCAGCTACCTGAGCAGGTATCCCAGTTTTCCAAGGTCTCGTCAGATCTCGGAAGCCAAGCAGAGCCGACCCTGGTTAGTATTTGGATGGGAGACCTCCAAGGGATACCAGGGTCCTGACGCGGAGGCAGGCAATGGCAAACCACCTCTGAAATGTCTCTTGCCTTGGAAACCCACCCACGGGTAGAGATGTGAAGGCCCGGAAAAAAACCTGAAGCTTTTTTGTTTTTTTCCGAAAAATTGGAAAAATTGAAAAAAGAAAAGAAATTGATTATGGATTTATTTTAACATGATGAATAAAATATTTTAAGACAAGGTGTTCAAATATTTTCCAAATCATTTCTAAAATATATAATGGTATCAGATTGATCTAATTTCTGTGCACTGAGGACAAGCAAGTCCTAGGTTACAAACTGAACTCTCCAATGCAAGAACAAGATGCATTTCTTCCTTTAGGAGGTGGTATTGTCACAAGAAAAGAAAAAGGTTTCAGTTTTGTTTTTGCATGTGGGTGGGTATTCTGTTTGTAATAATTGTTTGGGTACACTATATTTTTAATATGCTAGTTGTGATAATTTCATGCCAAGTAAAAATGTCCATAGTCATTTTTTATGTTTCTAAAGTAACAGAATAACTTTCAATCTAGAAAAGACAAAAGAAATGCTAATGTAGCATTTTTTTCAATTTTCTGAAAATTTCCGTTTTTTTCCCCGAAAAACCCGGAAAAAACCCGGGTTTTTTTTCTGAGCTTCAAAATTTCCGGAAATTTTACATCTCTACCCACGGGTCACCAGACGTCCCCCCCCCCCTTTTGCTCTCCAGGCATCCTCTGTCAAGTGTCTCTCTGGAGGTGGGCTCTCAGAGTGGCCCCTCCTTCTTTCTGCAGTTGGTTCTTCAGCAGCTGTTTGTTGTTTCCTTTTCCTCCTGGGGGCCAGTTGGCTCCTGCCGCAATTCAAGTTTTGGGGCTAAAGTGTTTTCACAGCATTCATACAGGCGGCCATTCGGATCACCAGAGTCGATAGCTCTATTGATCGACCATTTGAAGCTTTTCATTAGAAAATCAACGGAGTCCCGTGTTGCATGGCCTCCGCGGCCTTCTGACTGGAAGTGGTCTGGGGTCACTGGGAGGCAGGGTTGGCAGGTCCCCTCTGGCCACCGGCAGAGCCCATGGGGTATGGGATGCCAGATCCAGCTTGGGAAACTCCTGGAGATTTGGGGGCTGAGACCTGGGGAGGGCAGGGACCTCAGCGGTGTGCAATGCCTCAGAGCCCCCCCCCCCTCCAAAGCATCCCTTTTCTCCAGGGGAACTGAACTCTGTCGTCTGGAGGTGAGCTGCAACGCCAGGGGATCCCCAGGTCCCACCCTGGAGGCTGGTGTCCCTAATGGGATGCCAAGCTTGAGAGGTGGTGTTGGGTTTTGATAGTGAGATATTGAAAAAAAATGGTATTTAGCAGAGATAAGATAGCTTAGCAGAGCCAGAGTAAAATAATTCAGACTCAGAATCCATGTGTGATTAAAATAGAAAGTTTTTACTAAATTCTAGCATGGGGAAGGGTAACTGGGATGAAAATAACAACAGAGCTAAACGGCTACATCCTTACTCTACAAAGACAAAACTAGAAGAGGGTTATGGCTTCTCTCCTTCTTCTCCTTGAGAACAGCAAACAAAGACGGGAAGAGGAGCCATAAAATGCTAAAACACTTTGACACTTTTGTCCCAATCAAACTCCTAGATCAGGGAGAATTTTCCCGGGCTTGTACTCCTAAAACAACATTGGTTACATGAAAAACATGGTGACTTCCTGTGAGCAACACAAACAAACATTTAACCCCAGATATACTGAGTGTTTTCAACTTGTAATACCCAACAGGTGGCTTTCCACACCTTTACCTGGAGGGTCTGTTTTCTGGGGAAGCCTCTGAGTTCCTTTGATCTAACTGCTGTGTTCCACAACGGAGATGCAATCTGGAATCCAAATGCCACATTTTGTTATCTATAGGCCCTCAGGGTGCAAGGCTATCCCTTGTTAGAGCACTGGAGGCCTTAGATGATCTGTCAGCCCTTTCTGTGCCTCTGTGTGTGTGTGGTTCCCAGTCAAATCACTCTCCACGTGCACTTTCGCAGAGAATGCTTTATTTAGAGATATGAGATGCTGTGGGTTCAAACTCTTTGTTAGGACTGATTCGCAAGGTGGGAAACACAAGGTATAGGCAGGGGTCATTTCCTGCAGGAGCGCACAGGAGCGGAACTCCAGCAGTAAAGAGCCCAGGAGGCGGGAACATGCAACAAGCCCCGCCCCCTGCTCCGAGCAGCCCTCAGTCAGAGCAAGAAGCAGTCAGGTAAGTTGCACAGCTCCCCCCGGCCCCCTGGTCCAAAACAGTCCAGTGGCACCTTTAAGACCAAGTTTTATTCAGGTACAAGCTCTCCCTCCTCTGCGATGGCAGATCTGCACGTTCCCCCCCCCATAGCTAGCAATCCAAAAGAGTCCAGTGGAGCCTGAGCGGTGGGTGTTGCCCTCTGACACACTTCCGGTGATGTCAGGGGGTGTGGCCTATGCAACTGAGTTATGCTAATGAGGTCCTGCACCTCTTTTTCTACGAAATGACCCCTGGGTATAGGTACACCCCCAAATTCCATGCACTCAATGTCAGCAATACTACAGTGGCTCTGAAAGATATACAACCACTATCTAACCAGGCACAGTCTTACTCCAAGGACATTTCTCCTGAGGAAGATGTCTTGGGGCCTCCTAGGAAAGTTACCAAGCAAACCTCCCTAGTTCACTATACACATTCACTCCCCCCCCCCCAGGAATGCAATGGCAGGTGAGGGCGATGATAAGGGATACAGAATGGGTACATAACACCAGTAGAATACGACAGGTACCAGCCAGCCTCCCTATGTCAGATGCCCGAATCTGACTGTGCGTGCATGTGTGTGTGTGTGTGTTTTAAGTGCCGTCAAGTTGCTTCCAACTTATGGCGACCCTCTGAACTCATGACCTCCAAAACGTCCTGTCCTTAACAGCCTTCCTGAGGTCTGGCAAACTGAGGGCCATGGATTCTTTGATTGAGTCCATCCATTTCATGTTGGGTTTTCCTCTTTTCCTAGCATTATTGTCTTTTCCTGTGAGTCTTGCCTTCTCATGATGTGACCAAAACATGATAGCCTCAGTTTAGTCATTTTAGCTTCTAGGGAGAGTTCGGCTTGATTTCAACCCACTTATTTGTCAGATTCGTGATCCACAGTATCCTAGAACTCTCTTCCAACACCTCAAGGACTTTCACATTACCCTTTTTAACACGTTTTGAAGCTGTTTTTGATCCGTCATGGGGTAAACCGGTATAGGGCTGCCATTTCACACATGGCTTTCCCCTTCCGGTAAAGAGCTGGATCTGAAGCGGTTTGCCATTTCATACTGCACCACTTCTTCCCACTTTTCCCCCACCACTTTTCGCCCGTGCGGGCGATCTCCGGCTTTTTTTTTAATGTTCGCTTTATAGCACTATAGCGCTATAACAAAACACTCCAGGCATTCCAATGGGGTTGATATACTGCTGTTGTGTTATAGCGTTACAGCGCTATAGCACTATAATACTATAAAGCAAACATATATTTTTTAAAAAGCCGGAGATCGCCCGCGCGGGTGAAAAACGGCGGGAAAAAGCGCATCGGAACTGGGAGAGGAAACTGAAGACTACTTGGAAGTGGTTGACAGGTAAAACGCTTCAGCCCCGTTTCCTAAATGGGACAGAAGCATTTGTGTCTGAAATTACAAATATATTCTGGTAGGGAACCGGTTCTAAAATGGTTCTGTCTGAAATGATAGACCAGAAACAATTTGGGAACCGTTCCTCTTCCGGATTATATCGTCTGTCTGAAATTCCTCCTCATTTCAAATAAATCAACTTTCTTCCCGTCTGCTTTTTTTTCTGTCCAACTTTCACGCCCATAGAGAGTGACGGGGAAGACTATGGTATGAGAATTATCTTGGTCTTGGTCACCAGCAACATGTCCTTAAACTTAAGGATCTTTTCTAGCTCTTTCGTGGCTGTCCTTTCCAATCTCAATCTCCTCCTGATTTCTTGGTTGCAATCTCTTTCGGTTCATGATGGAACCAAGGGATAGAAAACCTTGAACAATTTCTATTTCCTCATCACCAACCTTAAAGTTGTATAATTCCCCCGGAGTCATTACTTTTGTCTTCTTCTGCTTGCCTGGCTTCTTGCTGGCTGATACCGATTTTGGCACAACATGGGCTGCAGCTGAAGTTCTGGCTGCAGTACTTGCAACACGAGGGTGGAATTAGAGGGAGGTATTAGTGCCAAATGAGCAGTTCGGAAGCAAGAAACTGCAAGTGGATAAATAGGTACCGCTTCGGTGGGAAGGTAACAGCGTTCTGTGTGCCTCGGCGTCTAGTCATGCTGGCCACATGACCACGGAATCGTCTTCAGACAGCGCTGGCTCTTTGGCTTGGAAACAGAGATGAGCACCGCCCCCTAGAGTCAGATTCAACTGGCTTTTGAGGAAGGGGAACCTTTACCTTTACCATTATTAGTGCCATGTATGTTGCCCAAAACCGTTGGGTCCCCAGGTCATTTGAAAGAATGGGTCTGGGTGTTGTGGTGGGAGTGGCCATGGGTCCTTCCCTGTGTGCCCACCAATCGAAAGAGTGCTTGCAGGAGGGGATCCCCCCCCCAAAAAAATGCACAGAGATTCCACCCAGGGGCCTGGCGGGCTCAGGGCTCCAGCTGGCCACACCACAGCCTCCATACGGCAAGCTGGGCATGCTCATGTGTGTTCATCCCCCCCCCCATTCTCCACTCCCTCCCCTCTCCAAACTCCACCCTCCCCAGAGACCACCCTGACATCTCCAGGCATATCCCGACCCGGAATTGGCAACCCTCCTTCCAGTCAGCCTCTCCTGTGCGTCCCCAGCCTGGCCCCAGGTGCTCAAAACAGGGGGTCCCTGCCTGGCCCTGGGTCTGGCCCCGAGAAGGAGGGGAACAGCGGCCTGGCCCCAGAGCGGCAGAGGACCACAGAGCAAGGGGACACAGAGGCCGCAGCACAGGTCCCTCCGGCACAAGATGTGGGACACCCCGGCCACACCAGAGGGAGATTGCCCCAATCACATGAGCCATGAGTGCCTGTACCAAGGACAGACCCTCTCCCGTTCTCAGGAGCTGAACTCAACAGCCACCCCGGGGGGCCTCGGGGTTCTCACCAGGTCCCGGTCCTCTGTTGAGGCTTTTTGCTTCTGGGTTCCCTTCGAGGATGTAAGCAGGCACTCTGCAAATACTCCCAACACAGCAGATTAAAAGCCGCTTCTTTATTCAGTCATCCAAGCAATCAAGAGTGTTTGCTATGCAGGAGTCACTCTTCAATCACGGCAACGGCAAAAAAACAACAACACTCCAACTACTTGTGCTGGGCAGAGGCTGAATCTCTGAGACATCAAATACTCGCAGGCTTCCCTCTGCTGGGTAATCAAACCACGCGTCACCAAGGCCTCGAGGTATGTACGTACTCTCTGGTATCGCCCCCCCCCTCCCATAGCTAGCTGACCACCAGGTAAAAGCATCTTATACCAACTGCTCAAGGCCACCAGGCGCTTTTAAGAAAATAAGAACATAAGAGAATCCAGTGTTGGATCAGGCCAGTGGCCCATCCAGGCCAACACTCTGTCTGTCACACAGTGGCCAAAAATGCCAGGTGCCACCAGGAGGTCCACCAGTGGGGCCATAGGTCCCCCACCCCCTGTTGACCCCCCCCCCCAAGCACCAAGAATACAGAGCATCCCTTGCCCCAGTCTGAGAGTTACTATCTCTACCTTGTGGCTAAGAGCCACTGATGGACCTCTGCTCCATAGGTTTATCCAATCCCCTCTTGAAGCCGTCCATGCTGGTAGCCGTCCCCACCTCCTGTGGCAGTGAATTAATTAACGCTCGGCCCAAACAGGCTGCAAATAACCTGTAGAAACTTACAGCGTGATCGCACTTAATGAAAGCCTCCAGATCTGTAAGTTCTAATCCTTACACTTCCCCCACTCCATCGACGCGGCCGTGGCGGTGGAGTCACACAAAGAATGAAAAATAATATCCAGCTACAAAGCAACCATCATACACAAGGCAAGTAACAATATATGCAAAGGCAACAAAGGTAATAATGACAATAATGTATAAAACTGTTAAAAGGCCAAATTAAACATGGCATTTTTCAGCAGTATGGAACTGGGAATACATAAATCAGCATGGTAACTGAAAAGTACTGAGACTGACGCATCGTGTGACTTCACCTCATATTTTACTAGTACACAACAGTAACAAACACATTTTCTGGCATCTATACAAAAATCAGCTAAGAGCAGGGGTCGTTTCCTGCAGAAGCGCACAGGAGCGGAGCTCCGGCAGTAAGGAGCCCAGGGGCCGGGCACATGCAACAAGCCCCACCCCCTGCTCCCAGCAGCCCTCAGTCAGAGCAAGAAGCAGTCAGGTAAGTTGCAGAGCCCCCCGGCCCAAAACAGTCCAGTGGCACCTTTAAGACCAAGTTTTGTTCAGGTAGAAGCTCCCCCTCCTCTGCGAGGACAGATCTGCATGCTCCCCCCACCCCATAGCTAGCAATCCAAAAGAGTCCAGTGGAGCCTGAGCGGTGGGTGTTGCCCTCTGACACACTTCCGGTGATGTCAGGGGGTGTGGCCTATGCAAATGAGTTATGCTAATGCTCTCCTGCACCTCTTTTCCTACGAAATGACCCCTGGCTAAGAGGTTATCTCCCCTTTAGCAGGGATGACACTGAAGGAGACTCCAGGGAGGGGTCAGGGCTCACCCCAAAGACTGTGAGGTTACTCTGCTTTCATCCGGTATCTAGATCATATTGCATCAAAACGGTCCTACTGGGACAATCTGGGAGTAACTTTTTACAGCCCATTGAAAAACCTGGTGACTGAAGGTATTGTTGGGCAAGCAGATTTTCATAGCATTGACTGTGCCCTTCAAAAGGGAAACAAACGTTTTTACTTTCACTCCAGGCGTTCTTGCACTGCACCTTGCCTCTGTCCCCCCCCCCTTCTGTCAACCTATCTGAAGGGGCCACTTCAGCAAGGCCAGCAGATGAATTTACATCTCCAGCTCCACATAACAAGTCATCGACACACCCATTCGGATGTCTTAAGCAAATAGTTAACCTCTTGCACCCTCTGTTTACAATCCAGTGGTGCAGAACTGCCTGTTGCTTGTTCTCTCAAGCTGGCACCCTCATATCTCAAAGAATATTCACTTTGAGTTCCACAGGGGGGGGGGAGTTGTCTCTTTGAATTCCAAGCCAGGGGCTACTTCCCCCCCCCACACACGCTCTGCCCCTCCTTCTCCTGAACATCAGAGGAGTCAGCACTGCCACTACCTCCTATATAGGGGGTAGTGGCACTGCAGGCTCTCATCTGCTTCTGAATTAACTCTTCCTGTTCCAAAACAGCTGCTGCTTTAGCTTCTGCAACCTGATCTCGAAACTCCACATGCCCCAACAGCTTCTCAGCACCCCAGTTTATTTGTTCATGATTTGCACACTGATGGAAATGCTCTCTGGGCAAACTAGCTAATTGATCTCTTCCCCAAAACACCTTATCCTCTGCCTTCTGCTCAGGACTCTGAGGGTTAGATTGCAGGGGTGTTTTAAAACAACTATCTTCTGGGGGACTTTCTAAGGCTGTCTGCAAAAACTTTGCTCTAGGGCAAGGTACGGGTAATTGCTGATGGCCCAATTGCTCTCCAACTCTCCCTCACCCCATTTCAACATCCCGGCTAGCCTGCATTAGGTTTACATATGAGGGAATGTAGTCTCCTTGCCATTTTGGTAACTTCACACCTCCTGTAAAAATCCTTTCTTTGGCAGGCTGTCCAGAATCTGGGGCTTCATTCTGCTCTTTCCTAACATCAGTATCTCTTGCTGACCAACTCACCCCCGGCACATTTTTACTCACAGACTGAGCCTGCAGAGCTTCCCTCGAAGCAACCTCTACACCCACGGTGGGCACACTACCCCCTTTCTCCTCCCAGTCCTCTTCAAACACAACATTCTGTAGAGAGGTGTTAGGGTATTCTTAATTTTAAAGTAAATCAGCAGAGTATTAAAGAGGCAGAGTCCATGGTGTGTTTAAAAGAATAAAAGTTTACTACAACCTAGCATGGGGAAAAGGTACACAGGAGATGAAAATAACAAAGAGCTAATATGCCTACATCCTTACAGCAAGACTGAAAATGGCAGAAGAGAAGCGAAGACTAACTACTTCTTCTTGCTCAGGACAAAGAGCCATAAAATGCTAATACTTGGCACTCTGGTCTCCAATCAGAACAACAAACTAGATCTGAAGTTACCGGGCTTTCTAACTCTCTAAACAGATTGGTTACAAACAAACATGTGACTTAACAAACATCATTAACCCAGGAAATACTGAAGAAGTGTTTTAACTTGTAACACCCAACAAGAGGCTAAACCTTGGGGTTGGCCAGCAACCCTATACATTCTCAGTCACTGTGACTTAGTCCTGGTAAGCCCTTGCGCGCTGCCGCCTCTCTGCTCTTCCCCTGACACTTCAGCTGAGGATGGGAGCCGGCGTCTGAATGTCGGTACCGACGCACTCTGCTGAACTTCTTCCTGATGTCGTCCTGAAGACCAGGTGGGCTGCTCCTCATCCTTAAGTTCGGGATACCTCAACCTGGCCCACCTGTCGCCTTGACCTTGAGTCATGCGTTTCTGCAGCGCACAGGGCCACTTGCTGAGCATTCTGCCCCAATATTTGCATCGTTAAGGTGCAGAGGTGCTGAATCAGTTCCTGCCCAACTAGTGGGGCTCCTGACTGATTCTGCTGGTTGAACAGCATTGCCCCTCCTGCTACTCCATCCTGCGCTGTTGCATGAGGGCCTGAGCATGATGTACTGCTGTCCAGCACTGATAAGTGTCTTAAAGGAGAACACTCCAGCAAGGCTCCAGTTTGCCTCTGACCCTGCCACCCAGGATCCTTCTCTGACCACCTCCTGCTGCAAAATGAAACTATGAAGGCAGCTGCATTGTGATCCACATAAGCGTCCATTAGCAGCTCTCAAAACATTCTCCGAAGATGAATGTGGGCTATTGGGCCTCTCAGTAAATACCACTTGACTTTCTGAGGCACCCAGCCTGTCCATTATGTTGACTCCAAAGCTCCAATCCTTAACGGGAGAAACCAGCTCCTTATTCTGGCTCATCTTTCCCAGCCAAACTGCCCCCCAAACACTTGCCCAATTGCCCTGCTTTCCCAGGCCAAAGGTTTTGTCGCAGAGTACTGCTAGTGCTGCAAAATACATCCTCAGTTGCAAACTGCTGCCACCATGTGTGGACCAAGGACAGACCCTCTCCCGTTCTCAGGCACTGAACTCAACAGCCACCCCGGGGGGCCTCGGGGTTCTCACCGGATCCCGGTCCTCTGTTGAGGCTTTTTGCTTCTGGGTTCCCTTCGAGGATGTAAGCAGGCACTCCGCAAATACTCCCGACACAGCAGATTAAAAGCCACTTCTGCCTTTATTCAATCATTCAAGCAATCAAGAGTGTTTGCTATGCAGGAGTCACTCTTCAATCACGGCAACAGCAAAAAAACAACAACACTCCGACTACTTGTGCTGGGCAACGGCTGAATCTCTGAGACATCTAATACTCGCAGGCTTCCCTCTGCCGGGTAATCAAACCACGCATCACACCAAGGCCTCCGCCGTATGTACGTACTCTCTGGTATCGCCCCCCCCCCGGCATAGCTGGCTGACCACCTGATAAAAGCATCTTATGCCCTGGTCAAGGCCACCGGGTGATTTTAATTAACGCTGGGCCCAAAGAGGCTGCAACTAACCTATAAAAACTTACAGCTTGATCGCACTTAATGAAAGCCTCCAGATCTGTAAATTCTGATCCTTACAATGAGCCAATCATGCAGTGTTGGGGGAGGATTCGGGGAAATCCAGCTCTGAATCTCTGTTCTGCCACGGAAGGTGGCTGGGTGGCCTTGGGCCAGTCTCACGCTTCACCTTCCTCATGGGGGGAGGGTTGCTGTTGCCAAGACAAAACGGAGGGTAGGAGGACCATGTGGGCCGCTTTGGGTCCCCATCAGGGTAGGAATGAAGCAGACAAAGTGAATGGATCTTTTCAGAACGGGAGGAGGGGGAGCTTATGGAATCATAGAATGTTAGAGTGGGAAGGGACTTTGCAGGTCATCTAGTCCAACCCCCGTGCACTCTGCAGGAGCAGAGCCTGAAAGAGCTTTACAAATTGCTAAGCCCCAGTGATCAGGGGCCCAAAGAGGCTGCAACTAACCTATAAAAACTTACAGCTTGGTCGCACTTAATGAAAGCCTCCAGATCTGTAAATTCTGATCCTATCATGTGGTGTTGGACGGTGGCTGGGTGGCCTTGGGCCAGTCTCACGCTTCGCCTTCCTCATGGGGGGAGGGTTGCTGTTGCCAAGATGAAACGGAGGAGGACCACGTGAGCCGCTTTGGGTCCCCATCATGGTAGGAATGAAGCAGACGAAGTGAATGGATCTTTTCAAAACGGGAGGAGGGGGAGCTTATAGAATCATAGAATGTTAGAGTTGGAAGGGATCTTGCAGGTCATCTAGTCCAACCCCCAGCACTCTGCAGGAGCAGAGCCTGAAAGAGAGCTGTAAGGGATGAGAGAAATGAGTTTACAAATTGCTAAGCCCCAGTGATCAGAAAAGAGTGTAAGTTTGGGAAGGATTCTATCTTAGGGAGGGAGGCTGCGCACCGTGGTAATTACCAGCAGCTGTAAGGTTTCCTTATCTAAAGGAAGTTTCAGCAGATAGGTTTATTATTCTTACAGGACGCACCAGGGCATCAATGTGATGAATAGTCCTAGAAGACGGCCCAGATGGCCTTCCCAGGCTGAGTTGGCTATGTAATGCGCTGTGAGGAATGATTGGGGGGAAAGCTGCAGTTTCCTTTTATGAATGGTCATTTTATCTTTGTAAGTTATGTATTTTATTGCCAACGGCTTCAACGAGGGCTGTTTTCTGCTCCGCATACAGCCCGTGAGTGTAAAGACTGTCTTATCTATTAAATGAACTGTTTTTAACAAATATTTTCCCTGCTGCTGGGAGCTGCGTCTGTGGTTGCATTGCTAACTTGCAAGCTGAAGCGAACCCCCAAGGTCCGTCAGACCTGATAAGAGCCCTACAACATACCCGAAAGATGATCGTCCATCCCCCACTCAAAAACATCCAGCGAAGGAGCATCCACCACCTCCTGAGGCAGTCTGTTCCACTGTTCAACCACTCTTACAGTTAGGAAGTTTCTCCTGATATTGAGCCGGTAAGGACCCCCTTGTAATTTCTGCCCATTAGATCTAGTCTTGCAATCCGGAGCAAGAGAGAATAGATCCGCTCCCTCTTCTACATGACAGCCCATTAGATACTTGAAGACTGCAATCATGTCCCCTCTAAGCCTTCTCTTTCCCAGGCTAAACAGACCCAACTCTTTCAGCCTTTCCTCATAAGACTTGGATTCCAACCCTCTCACCATCCTGGTTGCCCTCTTCTGGACACGCTTGAGCTTATCAACACCCTTCCTAAAATATGTTTAGAAAAACAGTGGTGAGCAAGGAATACGTGCTAGAATGCGATGGACAAATGGCAAACTAACAAACCACTGGGACCAGATGGGATCCAGCCTAGAGTTCTTACAGAGCAAAAATGTGAAATTGCTGATCTTCTGACTAAGATGTAATATAGGACCCTAAGATCAGCCTCTGTAAAGGAGGACTGGGGAGAGTGGAGTGGCCAGTGTAACTCCCATTAAAAAAAGGATCCAGAGGGGATCCAGAAAGCTGCGGGCCAGTTAGCTTAATGTCGCTTCCAGCTAAACTGATGGAAAACATTCTTAAAGAGAATATGATCAAGTATATGCAGGGAGTTAAACATACGGCCTGCGGGCCAGAACCAGCCTGTCCAGAGCTCTTACCTGGCCCGTGAGCATCTGGTCATTTCTTGCCAGGTGACGGAGGCTGTGCATTATGTTGGCCCAGCCCGACAAAGTGACATGTATGTCAGATCCGGCCCTGGTAACAAAAGAGTTCAACACCTCTGAGGGACAAGCCCTGTTGAATTTAAAAACAAACAAACATGGTTTCTGCAAAAGTAAGTCCTGTCTCACTAACCTTTTAGAGTTTGATAAACATGTGGACAGGAATTAGCCACCAGTAGACATTGGGTTTTTTTTGGATTTCTAGAAGGATTTTGGCAAAGTCCCTCACCAAAGACTCCTGAGCAACTTTCGGAGTCATGGGATAAGAGGACAAATCCTCTTATGGATTGGAAATTGGCTGGAGAACAGGAAGCAGAAAGTCTGAATAAATGGCCAGTTCTCACAATGGAGTGATGTGAGCAGCAGGTCTCTCAGGGGTCTACACTGGGACCAGTGCTTTTCAACTTGGTCATAGATGACCTGGAGTTAGGGATGAGTAGTGAGTTGGGTGTTACAAGATAAAAACACTCAGTATATATTGGGTTAAATGTCTGTTTTGTTGTTACAGGAAATCACATGCTTTTGTGTAAGCCAATGTTAGTTTAGGTCCACAAGCCCGCGAAAAGCATCCCTGATCCAGGAGTTTGATTGGGAGCAAAGTGTCAAAGTGTTTGCATTTTATGGCTCCTCTTCCCCTCTTTGTTCTGTTTGAAGAAGAAGCATGTAAGAGTAGCCATTGCCCCTCTTCTAGTCTCGTCCTTGGTAGAGTGAAGATGTAGGGAATAGCTCTGTTTGTTATTTTCCTCCCAGTTACCTTTCCCTATGGTAGAATTGTAGTAAATCTTTTATATTTTAAACACACATGGACTCTGGGTCTGATTATTGAACTCTGCGTTGCTAAGGTATTTTTAACTCTGCTGAATTGCGATTTTTCATAAAGAAAGCTCCAACACTTTTTAACTTGGTCATAGATGACTTGGAGTAAGGGATGAGTAGTGGGGCGGCCAGATTAGCAGATGACACCAATTTTTTTTGTATCTTTTGTAGAGAGCCAGTTTGGTCTAGTGGTTAAGTGCGCGGACTCTTATCTGGGAGAACTGGGTTTGATTCCCCATTCCTCCACTCCCAGCTGCTGGATGACCTTGGGCAAGCCATAGCTCTGACAAGAGCTGTTCTTGAGAAAGAGCCGTTTCTGTCAGAGAGCAGTTTCTGTCAAGAGCTCTCTCAGCCCCACCTGCCTCCCAGGGTGTCTGTGGTGGGGAGGGGAAAGGGAAAGGAGTTTGTAAGTCGCTCTGAGACTCCTTTGGGTAGTGAAGGGTGGGGTATAAATTCAATCTCCTCTTCTTCTTTTTCAAATTATTTTGGGTGATTAAGACTGTGAAGTGCTCCAAAAGGATTGTGAAGTGCTCCAAAAGGATCTCTCCAAGCTGGGGAACTGGGCATTAAAATGGCAAATGAGATTAAATGTGAGCAAGATTGGGGCAAAAAAATCCCAACTTCACCTACACTCTGATGGGGTCTGAGCTGGCAGCAACAGACCGAGCTGACCGGCTCTCCCTGCCAAGCGGGCCACTCATCCTCACCGCAGGACGGGAGGGCCCTCGAGTTCCCTGGCAGAGCTCCCAAGGGGCTGCTGTCCCGGAGGGCCCCCAGGGAAGTGGCCCCCACCTGGCTGGCTCCCCTCCTCCCGGCCGGGGCTCCTTGCCCCCCCCCCCCCCGCCCCTTCCCAGGCCCCTTCCCGGTCCTTGAAGGGCTCTTTTTTCCCCCCGCTGCAGCCTCCCAGCCAGAGAGCAGCATCCGGACCCCCGGAGACCAGGATGCATCCTCTGGGCCCAAGGAGGGAATCAGTTGCAGGCTGAGGAGCAGCAGATCCAGCCACCAGCAGCCCACCTGCAGGGAGGGAGGGACGGAGGGGGGGCCTGCAGCGAGGGGGGGGGCTTGAGGACAGCAGCAGCTCCTCCACCGAGCTGTGACCAAAAAGAGGGTGTAGCCAGCCACGTTGGCACAACAAAACCACAAATCCAGGCAGGGTCTTTTTATTTGGGACAACCGAAACGATATGAGCTGCCGGGCCAGCATTCCAGCTCGCCAGAACTCTTTGTCAACCAGAACGTTACAAAATTAAAAAAAACATTTCTGAGGGGAGGATAAAGAGGAGCTGCCCGGTGGTGTTTGGAAGAGCCCCGTGCCAAGATTTGGTGCTGACGCTGTGCGGGCCTGTCGCTCGCTGCCCGGCAGACTGCGGGCCCAAAGCCCACCCACCCCCGCAAAAGAGCCTCCTGCTGATGAGCCCGGACTGGTCAGGGAAGGCAGCGAGGAGGAGAAGCACTCCCGGGCTGTACGGACTACACACGAAGCTGCCTCCTACGGACTCAGACACCCCCCCCCATCCATCAAAGAGTCAGGATCCTCTACTACTCCGACCGACCGACAGCCACTCTCCAGGGTCTCCTCAGGCACAGAGGTCTTTCACATAATCGGGTCCTTTAAAGTGGAGATGCTGGGGAGGGGACTGAACCTGGGACCTTCTGCATGCCAAGGAGATGCCCTGCCACTGAGCCTCGGCCCCTCCCCAACAGGGTTGGTATCCGGGGGGGGGCGCAGATGGGCTGTGCAGAGGTCCATCAGTTCAGAGAGGTCCACCAGTGGCTCTTAGCCACGAGGTATAGATAGGGACTCCCAGTCTGGGGCCAGGGGTGCTCTGTCTTCTTGGTGCTTTGGGGGGGCAACAGTTATGTCTGGGGCAAGTGATGCTCTGTGTTCTTGGTGCTTGGGGTGGGGGGCAACAGTGGGAGGGCTTCTAGTGTCATCTGGCCCCACTGCTCGACCTCCTGAGGGCACCTGGTATCTTTGGCCACTGTGTGACACAGAGTGTTGGACTGGATGGGCCACTTGTTGGGTATTACAAGTTGAAAACACTCAGTATGTCTGGGGTTAAATGTGTGTTTATGCTACTCACAGGAAGTCACATGTTTCTCATGTAACCAATGTTCTTTAGCTGTAGGAAGCCCAGGAATTGGCACCTGGTATCTTTGGCCACTGTGTGACCCAGAGTGTTGGACTGGATGGGCCACTTGTTGGGTATTACAAGTTGAAAACACTCAGTATGTCTGGGGTTAAATGTGTGTTTATGCTACTCACAGGAAGTGACATGTTTCTCATGTAACCAATGTTCTTTAGCTGTACGAAGCCCAGGAATTTTCTCCCTGATCTAGGGATTTGATTGGGACTAAAGTGCCAAGGTGTGTTACCATTTTATGGCTTCTCTTCCCGTCTTTGTTTGGTGTTCTGAAGAAGA
>NW_015171567.1:307146-308194 GCF_001447785.1 Gekko japonicus | reverse complement strand
GGCCAGTCCTGCCTAGTCAGACTCGCTGGCAGCAGCTCCCCAGGGTCTCAGGCAGAGCAAGGTCTTTCCCATCCCCTCCTCCTTGGACCTGGGACCTTGTGCATGCCACGCGGATGCTCTGCCACGGAGCCACGGCCTCCCCTCCCCCCCCCCACAGCAGTATTGCCTACTCAGACTGGCAGCGCCTCTCCAGGGTCACTGGCAGATGCCTTTTGCATCACCTGCTGCAGCTGGAGACCTTGGCAGGAACTGAACCTGAGTGAGACCTTCTGCCTGCCAAAAAGAGAAGAAGAATGCCCCATGGCCCTTCACTACCCGGAGGAGTCTCAGAGCGGCTGACAATCTCCTTTCCCTTCCCCTCCCCACGACAGACACCCTCCTGTGAGGGCGGCGGGGCCGAGAGAGCTCTGACAGAAACGGCTCTTTTCCAAGGACAGCTCTTGTCAGAACTACGGCTTGCCCAAGGTCATCCAGCCAGGTGCAAGTGGAGGAGTGGGGAATCAAACCCGGATCTCCCAGATTAGAGTCCGCGCACTTAACCACTGCACCAGACTGGCTCTTCTGGCTGGGCGTTTGGCCTTGTGGGCAGAGGAAGGAGTAGGGCCCAGGGTGGCTTTTTCTCCTCCTTGTCGTGCCCCTCCCCACAAGCGAAGCTGCTGTTGCAGCGGGGAGGGAAGAAGAAGAAGAAGAAGAGATTGGATTTCTACCCTACCCGTCTCAGAGCGGCTGACAAACTCCTCTCCCTTCCCCTCCCCACAACAGACAGACACCCTGGGAGGTCGGTGGGGCTGAGGGAGCTCTTGACAGAAAGGGCTCTCTTTTTCAAGGACAGCTCTGAAAGAACTGATGACTGACCCAGGGTCACACCAGCAGGTGCCAGTGGCGGAGGGGTGGGGAATCGAACCCGGTTCTCCCAGATCAGAGTCCGCCTGCACTCAACCACCACACCCTGCCCCCCCACAGGCAGAGTCCCAGTCGGACGAGGCGGCCGCCCCCTCCCTCCTTCCCTCCGAGCCCCAAAGGCAGTCCTCCCCTCCCCTCCCCTCCC
>NW_015171567.1:295535-306893 GCF_001447785.1 Gekko japonicus | reverse complement strand
GCAGCCAGCAGGTCACCCGGTGCTGGACAGGCGCAGGTCCAGTCCGGGGCTGGGGTGGGGGGGCTCCTTCTCGGCGCCTGCAGCCCAAGGTGAAGGCAGGGCGTCCAGTCCGCGTGCATGCGCACCCCACCCCCCTGCTTGGCTGGCTCCCAGAGTCCCACCGCTTCTCCGTTGCCCCATGTCCTTCCCCCCCCCACCCCACCCCCGCTGCTCTCTTTTCCTGGCAGCTCTTCTGCCCTTCTCGGCCTGAGGAGAGCCCAGAGAGCCGCTGCCGGTCCAGTCCCCAAAGACAAGACTGACCTTGTGGGGGGTGGGGGTGGGGGTTTCTGGCTCAGGAGGAGGCCGTTTCAGGAGAGTTCCTCAGAAGCCCCAGTTTGGGGGAGGGGCCGTGGCTCAGCCTGCCCTCCTCCTGCCCCCCCCCCAGTGTGCCAGCTGGTCTGCCAATAGAGCTGCCACCCTCCAGGTGGCACCTGGAGAACCCCTGCTGTTACCATTGATCTCCAGACAACCAAGATATGTCGTCCCCCCCCAAAGTGGCGGCTTTGGAGGGCGGGCTCTGGGGTCGTGAGCAATGTTCCCTCTAAGCTGTACAGCCTTGTGAGCAAAAATGCTACTTTGTGAGCTACTGGCATTAAAGTTGTGAGCAGACGATTTGACTACTGCATAAAATAGTTTGCTCTGGAGCCACCCTTCCTGAGCAAAGACAAAAATATGTGAGCTGGAGGCTAAAAACCTGTGAGCTAGCTCACACTAACTCAGCTTAGAGGGAACACTGGGGCCCCTCCCCAAACCTCCAGGTCTTTCCCAGCCCAGAGCTGGCAACCTGACCTGCCCCAGGTTGAGGCAGCCCCTCCGGAGCCTGGCCGGGATGTGGCCTTGGACTCTCGGGCACCACAGTTCTAGGGCTGACCACTGACGACCGCAGTCTGGGCAGAGCAGCCTTGCCTTTACAGCAGCACCCGCTAGTGGTTGGCCTGGTACGCCAGCTTGCCACCCCTTGCCTCGGTCCCCTGCCTCCTGGGCTGCCCGAGGGCCTGAGTCCCAGCAGCAGCGGGTGCACGGAAGAGGGCCACGGCCTGGCCTGGGGCACCCTTCTCAGGAGGCCAGGGCCCGGCGGCTGAGGACCCCTCCCTTCTGACCACCAGTGGGCACAGCCAGGGCCTCTTGGAGAGCACAGGAGAGGGCGGCTGGTCTTCTGGGAGGTCCTGCCTGTGGTGAGGGGCAGCACCAAGACGCCGAGACATACCTAGACACCCACCCCCCCCCCCCAAAAAACAACCCACCCCATCGATGACCAAAATCCCCGCTTGACCCTTCTGCCTCCCTAGCTAGTTTCCTGGTGCTCATCTGTACAGAAACCTTGACTGCTTGTCTTCGTGTTTTGACCAATAAGAACAGACTTTGAAGCGCTCTTTAGCGGATCCAAGCACCCCCAACTCATTCCGCTTCAGAAGAGGGTTCAATACAATCTGCCCAATACAATCTGTGTCTCCCCCCCCCTTTCCTCTCTGGCCACTCAGTGGCACGCAGGACTTCCATTCCTCCACCCTTTCATGCCTACCTTCTTCACCTGCAGAAGGAAACTCTTTTGGCCTCAAACGAAGGGATAAACAGTTGGGAAAGTGGAGAACAACAGTGGGACCCAAATGCAAAGCCTCAGCGGGGGGTGGCGGTGGGGGAGATCAGTCCCTGTCAAGGGCAGCCCCCCGTCTCCCTGCTGATCAAAATGCATCCGGACGACTCTTTATTGGACCAAGCTGACATCCAAAGGCTCCGTTTGGACCCCTTGATCTGCTGGAGCCGGCTTTTTAATAGCCTCAAAGATTGACTGCATTTGGAATGCGGATAGATTTTATTTAGCGGTGTTGCGTGTTTGCATTTGGGCTTTATATAAAGACAGCTGATCGGACTCAATTTCTGAATATTATTAGTCCAGTTATTGGCGAGGGCAAGACGGAGTGTGGTCCCCCCACCCCCACCCCGGGACGTGCCTTCACCTGTTATCTTCCTATACCCTTTTCTTTGGTGGTTTTTTTTTCTAACTTTGCATTGTTTATTGGATGTCTTAGGCTGTCTGATGACACTGTGCAGATAGCGGGATTATAAAAAGAACCAGGAGGGAAACGAACTCAAAATCCAGCCACTGATACAGAAAAAGAAAAAAAAGGGGGGGGGGAAACACATATATAAAATATAAACAAAAATATAACAACAGATCTACACAAAAGGTTTCTTAATATCTAAAAATAAATCCATATGCGATTGTGGTCTGTATGTCATGTGTTCAAATGTTAATAAAGTTGTAAGGTCCTCCATCCGTGGATTTACAGGAAGTGGGCATTTATCTCTCTAACACTCTAATCTGGGCACAGGGGGTCCCTTTCATCAGTTGGCCTCCAAGAAAGTAAATCAATGTTTAAAAATAAGGAGAGACAAGGAGGAATCCCCTGACTCCCTGGAGGTTGTTTGACCAAGATGTTGTTCCTCAGAGTCACTTGCTGGCCTGGCCCCCTTCTCTAGGTCAGGGCAAACTCTGTTTTAGGGATTATTAGGAAAGGGACTGAGAATAAAACGGCCAGTATTGTAATGCCCCCTGTATAGATCTACAGGCCACTCCGTCCCAGGGAAGAGACTGGAGCAGATTTTAAAGGGATCGATCTGCGAGCATCTAAAGGACAACTTGGTGATCCGGGGAAGTCAGCATGGATTTGTCCCCAACCGGTCCTGCCAGACCAACCTCCTTTCCTTCTTTGATCGAGTGACCAGCGTACTGGATCAAGGGAATGCGGTTGATGTTGTTTACCTGGATTTCAGTACAGCTTTTGACAGGGTTCCCCATGATGTTCTGATGGGTAAACCAGAGGACTGTGGACTGGACTCTGGGACAGTTAGGAGAACCGCACTCAGAGAGGAGTTGTCAGTGGCATTTCATCTGCATGGAGGGAGGTGTCCAGTGGGGTGCTACAGGGCTCAGTTCTGGGCCCGGTACTTTTCAGCACTTTTACCAGTGATCTGCATGAGGGTGTGTGGAGGGGCTACTCATTAAATTTGCAGATGACACCAAATTGGGAGGAGCAGCGAACACACCAGACGACAGAGAGAGGATTCAATGAAATCTGAACACGCTGGGAAAGTGGGCAGATGTGAACAGGATGCAATTTAACAAGGATAAGTGCCGAGTTCTACATCTGGGTAACAAAAATGAGGAACACGCATACTGGATGGGGGGATACACTTCTGGGTAGCAGTGTGTGTGTGAACAAGATCTTGTGGTACGGGTGGACCGTAAGCTTACTATGAGCAGCCAGTGTGATGCAGCGACAAAACAGGCTAATGCGATCTTGGGGTGTATCAACAGAGGCATAACATCCAAATCGCAAGTTGTCATAGTCCCGCTGTGCACTGCATTGGTCAGGCCGCACCTGGAGTATTACTTGCAGTTCTGGAGGCCTCCCTTCAGAGGACTTCAGAAGACCCTGGTGGGTAGACAGCTCTGCGGCAAATTTGAACAACGTTCAACAAAAAAACGTTCACATACGACATCTAGAAAGGAAAAACAGTTTTCTGTATCCGTTTGGGGAGAAACAATCAGATGCCGGTTTTTGAGTCATTTCGCTCTGGTATTCAGTATTCAGTCCACAGCTCTAAGGACCCCTCCTCAGCCCAGCCCCCCCCCCAGAAAGCCTCAGAACGCCTGGCTGCTCACCAGGCCAAGGCTGCCAACCTCTGGGGGGGGGGTCTGGTGATCTCCCAGGAGGATGGCAACTGATCTCCAGCCAGCAGAGTCCAGTCCCCCTGGAGAAAATGGCCACTGCCTTACGTTGGGAGTCACTGGTACAGTTAATCCAGTACCCCGTCTCAACTTAGCAGAGGGCACTTCGGCTACTGTTTTAATTGTAACTTATATTTCATATTTTATTGTAAACTGTGTGTGGATTTTCTGGCTGGGAGGGCGGGGTAGACATTCAATAAATAAATAAATAAACACGCAACAGGCGCTCTTTGGTCTCAGTGTGCTGGCACAGTTACAAAGCTACACAGAGCCACTTGTCAGTTCCAAGACTAATAATAGTCATTTTTATTTAGGAACTACATTCTAGATGGTAAAGCTTAGAGATAGAAACAGAGTCTATTCTAACTACCTTGGATGGGTCTGGATGCTGAGAGGCATCCAGCCTCCATTGTGCCAAAGAAGCAAGCAACATGCTCCTTCTGCGTGTGTGTGAGAGGGAGGGAGGGAGGCAGGCAGGCAGGCAATTTCCCTGTGTTGTCAGTCTCAACATCAAAGTGACAGAGTAACAGGAAGGAAACCCAAAATCTGCCTGTCTAGCAAATTAACTCTTTTGTTAAGACTCCCCCCTCTGCAGTCTGAGGCTAAGGGACCGTGCGTCAGGTCTTCCTCTTCAAACGCTTTGCAGGATGGACTGGATGGCATTAAAAACCACCGCGGTCCCTCCCCTCCCCCAAACTCTACCCTCCCCAGACTCCACCTGCAAAATCTCCAGGAACTTCCCAACCTGGAGTTGGCAACCCCATACTCAGTCAAGGTTTGGGGCAAGGTGTGTGCCTGGGAGGATCAGGGCCTCGTGCCTCCCTCCCTGTCCAGAGAAGGGTCCCTTCCCAAAGGAGAGAAGGCACTCCTGAGCAGTGTTCCCCCTGAGCTGAGTTAGTGTGAGCCAGCTCACAGCTTTTTAGCCTCCGGCTCACACATTTTTGCCTTCGCTCAGGAAGGAGGGCTCCGGAGCAAACTAATTTATGCAGTAGCCAAATGGCTCGCTCACAACTTTAATGCCAGGAGCTCACAAAGTAGGATTTTTGCTCACAGGACTCCACAGCTTAGAGGGAGCATTGCTCCTGAGCCTTAGGAGGTGCAGAATTGGGCTCCGCTTCTTCCGCCCTGGAGCACCAGGACCGGCCAACCGTCTGTCTTCCTTGCTGCAGACCGGCTGCTTTTGCACCGCCTCACCTGCCGCTGCTGCTGCCACATGACCAGCAACGTCCACTCCACTTTTCTCACTGTGGTGGGGAAACCGCCCAGGCCGCATTGTGGCCACACTGAGGTCACCTAGCAGGGGGTTCCTCCCACAGGCCGAAAAGTAGGGGCTGTGGCCAAAGCCACGCCATGGTTCTCAGACCACCATGGCTGGCCGGGAGGAAAAACGGGGGCCCTGCCAGCCAGGGATGCAGATTTTAAGCCCTGCGGGCAGGATCCACATCAGGGCTCCAGACTGTGCTTTGCACTAAATGAATATTAAACAGCCACAAACAGTCATTATGGCCGTATTTATCCGGGACATCTTGATCTGAGCGCCCTGCTGCGTTTCTAAGAGGTCTATTTTAAGAAAGGATTTTTTTTCTCCTGATTTTCAGGACCAGCCTGGCAAGTGACCCCAGAAGATGGCAGGCCTCTAGGGGTCATTTCCTGCAGGAGCGCACAGAAGCGGAGCTCCAGCAGTAAAGAGCCCAGGGGGCGGGCACATGCAAGAAGTCCCACCCCCTGCTCCCAGCAGCCCTCAGTCAGAGCAAGAAGCAGCCAGGTAAGCTGCAGAGCCCCCCCCCTCCCCCTGGTGCAAAAAAGTCCAGTGGCACCTTTAAGACCAAGTTTTATTCAGGTGCAAGCTCTCCCTCCTCTGCCAGGACAGATCTGCACGCCCCCCCCCCCATAGCTAGCAATCCAAAACAGTCCAGTGGAGCCTGAGCGGTGGGTGTTGCCTTTCCCCCGGTGATGTCAGGGGGTGTGGCATATGCAAATAAGTTATGCTAATGAGCTCCTGCACCTCTTTTTCTACGAAATGACCCCTGCTCATTCCTTCATCGAAGGCCAGAAGAGCAGTCTTGTTCATGGCTGCCCCAGAGGGCACATCGATGCCCTCCTCCGAGCGGCAGCACCGAGTGCCCAAGGGAGTTTTTGCTTGGCCTCTTCCCAAGAGGCCAAAATCTGTGGGGAGGGACGATGAGCCCCGAGCTGCCCGGCAGCCCCTTTCTCTGCAGAGCACCTCCAACTGGGTGCCCCGATGTCCACTCTGGCCAGGCCAGGCACGCGGGGGCACCAGGATCATCGAAACAGAGAGCTGCCTGGAAGGCAGCCCCAAGGGCCATCTAGTCCAACCCCCTGCACAATGCAGGGAATTCACAGCTGCCTTCCTCCCCCCCACCACACACACACCCCTCATTGCCTGGGAAGGGATCTGACACCCGCCAGCCAATTGGGCATGCCACGGGGGTCCACCTGCCGCCGGGTGGCTTCCCACGCTCCATCCTGTCTCCTGGCCTGAGGTCTCCTGGGTCTTGCAGGCACTGGCAGGTGGCCAAAAGGGGCCACAGAGGAAAGGCCTCAGACCTTCCCAAGAGTCTCAGTGCGCTCCCCCCCCGTTCAACTGGCACCCTCAAGGAGACAAGCTGGGGGGGCACTTCTGTATGCCCCCCCCCAGTGAGGCAGGTCAGCGGGAGGCAATTGGCCACCCCTCAGCCAATCAGGGCGAGTCTGAGGAAGGAACTTGAACAGTCTGCAATCCGGCTCATAAAGAAAGTAATTAAACCGTTTAGAGGGGGACGTTGCCCACCCCCACCCACCCCAGCAAGGTCACCGGAGAGAGTCCGCAGCAGACGCCCAGGTCGGCTTCCCCACCCACAAGCAATAGCGAGATTGGGTCTTGCCAGGCCTGGCTCGTTAGGGGTCATTCCCTGGCTAATTTTTTCCTCCCAGCCCTTCTTATCCGGCCCAGATCTCTGCTCCTCGGGGGAAGGCGCCTGATTCAAGCGAGATAGGCCAGGCCTCCTGGCCCATTCCCTGGGCCACCTTATCGCCCGATCTTGCCCTGCTGGCTGCTGCATCCAAAAAGGGTCATTTTCTGCCTCACCACCCCCCCTCCTGCTCTTTCCTGCACCCTCTGCTGCTCTCATGGACCTGGGCTCCACACCCCGGAAGGAGGGCCGGGCACTATGCTGGCACTTTGACTTTGGAATCCAAGTCTTACGAGGAAAGGCTGAAAGAGTTGGGTGTGTTTAGCCTGGGAAAGAGAAGGCTTAGAGGGGTCACATGACTGCAGTCTTCAAGTACCTGAAGGGCTGTCATGTAGAAGATGGAGCGGATCGATTCTCTCTTGCTCTGGATGGCAAGACCAGATCTCATGGGTGGAAGTTACAAGGGAGTCATTACCGGCTAAATATCAGGAGAAACTTCCTAACTGTAAGAGTGGTTGAGCAGTGGAACAGTCTGCCTCGGGAGGTGGTGGAGGCTACTTCACTGGACGTTTTCAAGCGGAGGCTGGACGACCATCTTCCGGGTATGTTGTAGGGCTGCCTTTCGGCTATGCTCCTGCAGAGTGCAGGGGGTTGGACTAGATGACCTGCAAGGTCCCTTCCAACTCTAACATTCTATGATTCTGTGACACCCCAGCCTGCTCCAAGGGGGGGGGGTCTTTGCCTTCAGTCGCCGTTCCCGGAGAATGTTGCCCCTCCTTTAAGGGGAACGGGAGACCTCAGAATAGGGCCGGCGACCTGGTTCCATCACCAAAGGCAAACCCGCAACCACGAGAGCCACAGGAGACGTCTCCGTTCTCCACTCCGCCTTTCTTCCTCCTCGGTCTCTCTTTCCGTTCCCCTTCTATCCTTCCCTCCACCCCATCCCTCCTTCCTACTGGACACCGGGCTATGGATCACAGGTGGTCCCGCCTCCCTATATGACGCTCTGACGCTCTGCCAGGTGTGGGGGTGCGGAAGGGCCACCTGTGTCGGGGTGCAGTAGCCCCGCGGGCCTCGGCGATGGCGGCGCCTCCTGGGGACTCGCCCGGTTGCCGCGTACACGGGGGCTGTGTCGGGGTGCTCATTGCTCCCGTCGCCCCCCTCCTCCCGGTCGGTTGTCCCTTCGCCCCTTTCGGAGCTCCGGGACGTCCCTCCGAGGCTGTTGGTCGTGGTAAGCGGGGAAGCTTCAGGGTGGGGCTCGTGAGAGAGGCCCGGATCGTTGGAGCCGGGACAGATTCTATGACTCCCACGGAGAAATTATTCCAGCCGGGTGGGCAGAACCCCGCTTCCCTCTCTGCAGCAGACAGCGGAGGCTGACATCCGGGACCCTCCGCTAGGGGTGCCAGCCTCCAGGGGGGACCTGGGGATCCCTCGGAATTCCAGCTTATCATCAAACTGTAGTGATCAGCTCCCCTGAATGGATGCTCGGTGGCCTCTAGGGGCCTTGTGCCCCACTGCGGTCCTTGGCTCCATCCTCAAATCTCCAGGAGTCCCCCAACCGTCATCTGCCAGCCTGACCCTCCACACCCCCTGCTGGTGACCAGTGAGGACCTGGCAACCCTACGCCCCCGTGGCTGCACTCCAATGTAAATCTGTCATGGGTCCCTGTGTGGCCCAAGCAGTGGGAGGTGGGCGGCATTCTGCATCCAGCCGCACTGGTGCCCCCCTGCGTGAGCAGAGTGCAGCTGGCCTGGGGCCCAGGATCCCCGGCTGCATGGGCCGAGGGGAGCCGGTGGGCCCTGGACCTCCCAAGAGTGGGGTCCCAGGGCAGGAAGCATCCCTCAGGGGTCACGCTCCTGGTCCAGCCAGCCAGACACTCTGGCTTCCTGCCTGGGGAGCGGCTGGGAGCTGGAGGTGCCCCCACCTGCACCCAGGTGGGCTCCCCCAGACTGAGGAAGTGTCATGATCTGGGCTGTGCCACCAGGGGCCTACTAGGCCCACGGAGCCTGGCTAGCAGTAAGGAAGGCTTGGGCCTACAAGCCACAGAAGGCCTTGGGAAGTTTTGGCGCCAATTTTGACCAATAGGGAAGAAGAAGGCTGGGGGAATATAGGAACTGGTACAAGAGGGGAAGCTGTTCTTCTTCCCAGGGGACAGAGCCAGAAGGGACTGAGGCTGCTGTGGGGAAGAGACCCTCATCCTGAGGGCAGGGTGAGTAGTCTAGTGCCACTTGGGATAGTGAGCTAGGGACAGTGCATATTTAGACGCGTTAGGGCATTTGATTTCTTTTCTTTTCACCCACTTACTGTTATTATTCTGCACATTGTTTGTTTGACCTCTGAAAAGTACTGAGACTTACTAGTGATTTCAGCTCTCATACTTTATTTCAGCTCAGAACAAGACAAGAGTACCCAGCTTGCAGGCCGGTTTATATGTGCACAAACCCTGCTCCTCAAACACACACACACACACACACACACACACACACGTGATTGGCTATTTACAGTGGCCGAGAGTTCCATAGGCTCTCGGCCGGGAGCCTAGCTTGCCGATAGGTGCCGGCTAGGATCCGCTTGTCCCATTGTTACTGAGAGCGAAGCTCGGCCGCTTCGCATGACCGCGTGGTGAAATGGCCGCGCATGCGGTCTGAGATGGATACATTACAACCTCCTATAAAATAAACTATTTTCCTTGTTTTACTCTGCCTGGTCCTCACACCTGTTATTCGGCCAAAAGGGAGGTCTGCAGGTCTTGGGAGGGTGTTCTGGGCCTTCTCAAGGGAGCCTGGAACCAGAGTGGTGGCAGCCTCAGGTGACACCCCCACCTGAAAGCACCATTTCTGCCTCCTCCCCCACCCTTGTAGTGCCATGACCCCCCAACACGCAGAAGCACCACTGAGATCCCTGGCGGCGGCAGCAGTGGGAGGGGGGCTCTGCAGTGGGCCGCTGCTGCCACCTGCTGGCCTTCACCTGCCAACGGGCTGCCCAGCCACCAGTGTTCCCTCTAAGCTGAGTAAGTGTGAGCTAGCTCACAGTTTTTTAGCCTCTGGCTCACACATTTTTCTCTCAGCTCAGGACATATGGCTCCAGAGCGAACTAATTTATGCAGTAGCCGAATCGCTCGCTCACAGCTTTAATGCCAGGAGCTCACAAAGCAGAATAATTGCTCACGAGACTCCACAGCTTCGAGGGAGCATTGCCAGCCACTGCTGTGGTGAGGCAGGAGGGGAAGGCCCTTGCAAGACCCCCCCCCCGCCAAAAAACCCCCCAGGAGCCCTCCTTGGAGGCAGGGTGCGGATGGATGGGGAAGAGCCCCGCCAGGACTATAAGAGGCTGGGAGGAGCGGCAGCAGGTCCCCCCCACCCTCAGCACCACCTGGGCAGGAGTCTCTCCCAGGGCGGCCCTCTCTCCTGCCACACGTAGGCATTGGGGGGGGGGGCGCCTTGGGTCCTGCAGAGACGTTTCCCCTTTGCAGCTTCTTATTCCTCCACTCCGTTTTTATCCCTCTCTTCCTCCAGGGTGGCATTCATGGTTCTCCCCTCCATTTTGTCCTCACAACATCCCTGTGGTGTGGGCCAGGCTGAGAGAGTGACTAGCCTGAGGTCGCCTGCGAAGTTTTCTGGCAGAGTGGGAATGGGAACCCAAGATCTCCATCCAGCCCTCTCCCCTCTATGAAATACTTGTTACATGACCGCGTGGTGAAATGGCCGTACATGCGGTCTGAGATGGATACATTACAACCTCCTATAAAATAAACTATTTTCCTTGTTTTACTCTGCCTGGTCCTCACACCTGTTATTTGGCCAGAAGGGAGGTCTGCAGGTCTTGGGAGGGTGTTCTGGGCCTTCTCAAGGGAGCATGGAACCAGAGTGGTGGCAGCCTCAGGTGACACCCCCACCTGAAAGCACCATTTCTGCCTCCTCCCCCACCCTTGTAGTGCCATGACCCCCCAACACACAGAAGCACCACTGAGATCCCTGGCGGCAGCAGCAGTGGGAGGGGGGCTCTGCAGTGGGCCGCTGCTGCCACCTGCTGGCCTTCACCTGCCAACGGGCTGCGCACTGAACCACGACACCCAACTGGCTCTCTGTCCTACCTTTTCTACCCTCACGAGTGCCACCAAGCTGGCTAACAATGTACAACATACTTGATCAAAATGACATTATAGAACCATTACAATCGATCCCCCCTTCCCAACATGTACCATGAGAACAATTTCTAAAAGTAAAAACGGAAAGAGTTAAAATAAATACAAAGCATAAAAACATTGGGAGCCCCGAGGGAACGCCAAAGGAAACGAAAAGTTCTCTCTCTCATCCCCAGGAGCTCACAAAGCAGAATAATTGCTCACGAGACTCCACAGCTTCGAGGGAGCATTGCCAGCCACTGCTGTGGTGAGGCAGGAGGGGAAGCCCCTTGCAAGACCCCCCGCCAAAAAACCCTCCCAGGAGCCCTCCTTGGAGGCAGGGCGCGGATGGATGGAGAAGAGCCCCGCCAGGACTATAAGAGGCTGGGAGGAGCGGCAGCAGGTCCAAGGCGACTCTGGTTGGTCCCGCTTTGCCACCCTCAGCACCACCTGGGCAGGAGTCTCTCCCAGGGCGGCCCTCTCTCCTGCCACACGTAGGCATTGGGGGGGGGGGCGCCTTGGGCCATGCAGAGACGTTCCCCCTTTGACGC
>NW_015171567.1:287831-295452 GCF_001447785.1 Gekko japonicus | reverse complement strand
CCCGCTTTGCCACCCTCAGCCCCACCCGGGCAGGAGTCTCTCCCAGGGCGCCCCTCCCTCCTGCCACACGTAGGCATTGGGGGGGGGGTGCCTTGGGTCCTGCAGAGACGTTTCCCCTTTGCAGCTTCTTATTCCTCCACTCCGTTTTTATCCCTCTCTTCCTCCAGGGTGGCATTCATGGTTCTCCCCTCCATTTTGTCCTCACAACATCCCTGTGGTGTGGGCCAGGCTGAGAGAGTGACTAGCCTGAGGTCGCCTGTGAAGTTTTCTGGCAGAGTGGGAATGGGAACCCAAGATCTCCATCTAGCCCTCTCCCCTCTACTTGTTATTTATTGGTTTACAAAATTTCTAGAAGAGATTGGATTTATACCCCACCCGTCACTCGGGGTCTCAGAGCGGCTGACAAACTCCTTTCCCTTCCCCTCCCCACAACAGACACCCTGTGAGGTAGGCGGGGCTGAGAGAGCTCTGACAGAAAGGGCTCTTTTTCAAGGACAGCTCTTATCAGAGCTACGGCTTGCCCAAGGTCATCCAGCCAGGTGCAAGTGGAGGAGGAGTGGGGAATCAAACCCGGTTCTCCCAGATTAGAGTCCGCACACTTAACCACGACACCAAAGTGGCTCAGTGTCCTGGAGAAAATGGCTGCTCTGGAGGCTGAGGAAGGTCTGCAGGCGGGCAGCAAGGGCAGCAAGCCTTCAAGGTCAGAGGAGGAGATCTCCCGACACTTTAAGTCACCGCTGCAGGCTTAGCGCGTGGAGGCATGTTTTATTCAGAGCGCTGGCCCAGCTCCCCCGCCTCCGCCTCCTGTTTGCACTCCTAATCCATAATCCATAATCCCTCCACAATCTCCCACCCCACCCCAGGATTTGAGCACTGGTGCCAGGCTGTGGGGTGGGCACGGGGCCCGCGTCCTTGCTGCTGCAGGGGGCAGCGTCCGTCCGGGAGACACCCAGGGATCCACGCAAGACGGGTGCTGGGGAGAATCCAGGGCCTTCCTTTGACCGGGGATGGGGGGGAGCAGCTACTCTCTGCACTTCAGTCTGCTGCCCGCCCCCCCTTCCCCTGCGGCCGCCTCAAGCCTCAAGAGCCAGGAAGTCCACCACTTGTCCTGGCCCCACCACTGTATTGCAAGACCTTTCCCCAGACTGCAGCCACCTCCTCCTCCTCCTCCCTCAGCCTTCTCAGGGCCCTCTGCACTGCAGGCTTTCCGGAGAAAGGGACGCTCTGCTTTGCATGCAGAAAGTCCCAAGTTCAATCCCCAGAATCTCTACATTAAAGGGCTCAGAGGTTCCGATGGCAGCTGAGGGGAGAGGCCTCCGCCTGAGACCCTGGAGAGCGGATGCCCGTCTGAGTAGGCAGTACGGCCCTTGAGGGACCGAGGGGGCCTGATTCCTGTACAGCTTCACGTGCTCACCTGTGTTCATTCGGGCATTCCATCTTTCCAGTCCCCCCCCCTCCCGAAGAACCATCTTTTCTCTTTCCCCCACTGCACAGAGAGTCAAATGAAAGCCAGGCAGAGAAACAGGAGAGCTCTGTCCAGCGGCCAGCATCAGGGGGCCCCCAGGGCTTCCCTCTCCCCCACCCCCGAAAGGCCCAGGTACAAGGGGAGGGAGGCTCCACGCTACTCCAGCACAGGAAATCCCTGGAGATTTCGGGAGGGTGCCTTTGGGGGAGGGAACTCGGAGGAGGATTTCACCCGGAGCCCATATGGCACACCATAGAGTTTGCTCTCCGAAGCGGCCCTTTCCTCCAGGGGAATTGGTCTCTGTGGCCTGGAGGGAAGTTGTGATTCCAGGAAACCTCCAGGCTCCACCTGGAGGTTGGTAACCCTGGAAGACCATGGGTGAGCCTTTAAACCAGAGGCTTGGCAGCTCATGCAGGGGTGCCCCCCACACACACTAGAGAAAAGCAAGGAGGTCACAGTCCACAGGACAGTAAAGCAAAACGCAAAAGAGAAACTGTGCAAAAATTGCTGCAGTTTATATCCCAAATGTCTATATTTCCATGTAATGCCGAAAGTCCCCAAATGTCTATATTTCCATGTAATGCTGAAAGTCCATTTGTTTTTTCCAGACATACAATCAAAGAAGTCTTCACAAAGGTCATGATGACGAAACTCTCCGGATTAACAATTCCCGTTTCGTAGATCCTTCGTCAAAAATCAACAACACAAAGATGTCATTCCTTATTTTTCAAAGCGCAATCCTTCCATTCTCAAAATATACAGTTTCCAATCCGTGCCATGGAATAAATTCTAATACATGTTTTCATGTGCAGCATGTCACCCCTCAGCCGTCGTTTTTCCAAGCTAAAGAGCCCCAAGTGTTTTAACCTTTTCTCCCTTTCTCACCATACAAGAACTCCTTGTGGGCACTCCATGAAATTGCTGAGCGGTCGGGTTAGAACGGATAAAAGGAAGTCCTTCTTCGCCTAAAGAGTGATGAACACATGGAATTCACTGCCACAGGAAGTGGTGGGGGCTACAAGCATGGACGGCTTCAAGAGGGAATTAGATTAGCATATGGAGCAGAGGTCCATCAGTGGCTATTCTTATGTTCTTATGTCTGGGGGCAAGGGATGCTCTGTATTCTTGGTGTTTTTGGGGGGGCAACAGTGGGAGGGCTTCGAGTGTCCCGGCCCCACTGCTGGACCTCCTGGTGGCACCTGGTATTTCTGGCCACTGTGTGAAACAGGAGTGTTGGACTGGATGGGCCATTGGCCTGATCCAATGCTGGCTTCTCTGATGTTCTTATGAGAAGCCATGTTGGATCAGACCAGTGGCCCACCAAGCCCAACCCTCTGTGTCACACAGTGCCCCAAACCCAGGGTCCATCCGGAGGTCCACCAGCAGGGCCAGATGTTCAGGATGACTTTCTCTGCTGGGGATTATGCAGAGTTGCCTCAGAAGACAGGTCTGCTGCAGGTCTCTTCCTGAATGGCTGGAAGCAGAGTCCTCCCGACCCTTCGGCCCACCTCCCCCCAGACTCCGAGCAGCTTATTGGATCAAGGATATTGTGGCAAAGCCGCAGCCCTGAGATGCAGCCCAATGCAAACCCGCAGCACCTGCAGCAGCAGCAAGTGCCCAGCACAGCGGCCACAGACCCAGCCGGAAGCTCAGGGCAAGACGCCCACTTGGCGCTTTTTGAGGAAGGGTAAGGCAGGCAGGGGTCTCCAGGCACCTGGGAGCAGCACTTGGCACGGGCTCTGTCCCCATTCGCCAGTGGCGGGCCTCAGGATGACACCTGCTCACGGATCCCACACTTTGAGTGGCCCGCCCGGCCCCCCCCGGAGCCCGCCCACCCACCTGCCCTCACAGCTCCCCCCCCATTTTGTTTTGTATTTTTTTCCCCACATTAACATATTTGGTTAGTTTTTATACATATCATAACACAAAAGTCATCTTTCTTGTATCTCGTCACATTTTTCAGCTTATCTTCTTTATCTTTAAAGGTAAAGGTTTCCCTTGCTCGAAAGCCAGTCGAATCCGACTCTAGGGTTGCGGTGCTCATCTCCGTCTCAAAGCCGAAGAGCCAGCGCTGTCCGAAGACGTTTCCATGGTCATGTGGCCAGCATGACTAAACACCAAGGTGCACGGAACGCTGCCTTCTAAGCTGTCTGTTTTCTTATAGTACCTGCTCTGAATTCTTTCCTCAAAGCTCATTTAGAGAGAAGGCTGAAGCAAAGGAAAAGAAGAAAGGGGGCTGTGGCTCAGTGGCAGAGCCTCTGCTTGGCATGCAGAAGGTCCCCGGTTCAATCCCTGGCATCTCCAGTTTAAAAGGGGACCAGGCAGCGGGTGATGTGAAAGACTTCTCTGCCTAGCTTGCTACCCATCTGAGTAGACAGAGCGGACTTTGATGGACCAAGGGTCTGATTCAGTCTAAGGCAGCTTCCTGTGTTCAAGAGATAAGGAGGAGTTGTTGGGTGTTACAAGATAAAAACACTCAGTATATATTGGGTTAAATGTCTGTTTGTGTTGTCACAGGAAATCACATGTTTTTGTATAAGCCAATGCTAGTTTAGATCTGCATGGGGGGGGAAACCATCCCTGATCTAGGAGTTTCATTGGAAGCAAAGTGTCAAAGTATTTTAGCATTTTATGGCTTCTCTTCCTCTCTTTGTTTGCTGTTTCCAAGAAGAAGTACAGAAGCCATTATCGCTTCTTCTAGTGTTGTCCTTTGTAGAGTGAGGATGTAGCTATTTAGCTGTGTTGTTATTTTCATCACAGTTACCCTTTCTCTGTGCTAGGTTGTAGTAAAAACTTTCTATTTTAAACACACATGGACTCTGGGTCTGAATTATTTTACTCTGGCATTGCTAAGTTATTTTAACTCTGCTGAATCACAATTTTAAAAATCCAACACATCTCCACCAAATGTGGAGCTCCCCCCCCCCATTTGATGGGCTGTCTGAGGAGACGGCCTTGGAGCAGGCAGTTCTGGGCTTTGCTTAGTGCAGTCGAGTGCTCTGGGATATGTCTCTTAATCTCTTCCCCATGAGCAAGACTGCACAGGTGCTGCAGAGCCAATTTTAAGGTACCTTCCAAGGTTTTTATCCTGTCACTTCGTCATTGCCCTAGAATTATGCTAAAAGGGTACCTTTTCAGCAGGTCTGTCTAGATGTTCTCAGGAGGCCCCTGGGTGGTGGCCACTGGTTACCAAGGTGTCTTCCAGGGAAACCCTGGTGTAAGGGAGTTTCCCAGCAGGGAAAGACGTCTTCCTCCTTCCTCCCATCACCATTATTTCCCAGGGCTCTGCTTGGGACGCTGGACGCAGGCATTTTGATGGCGTGCTGGCTGCAGTGGGTCTTCAGGGGGCGGGGCTCGCTGGGGCTTTTTTGCAAAGTTTTTTTCCGTTTGAATTTGCAAGCCCCCTTGAGCCACGAGGCAGGATAAGGGGCGTGTATTTTAAGACGCAAACAAGCGAGAAGTGAGTGGTTAGACCTTAGAGCCCAAGAAGAGGTCGAATTCTGAGCTCCCTTTGTCAGAAACAAGGAAGGAGAGACATCCTTGAGTCCTTTGATCCCGGTCAGAAGGTGGGAGGGGCAATGTAAAGAATGCTTCTAAAGGAAGCAAAGGCTTGACTAGTGGAGACAATTAGAGCAGAGGAGATGTGCCGGGGGCAGAGAATTAGCATCTGCAGTGAGATAAGAAGCCTCTGTCCCTATTCAGCCCTGGGAGGTCCATTGTTCTGGGCTTGTGAATGAACTCAGGTTAAGCAGTCTCGCCTTGTAATTTCCCCCTGAAGTTCCTCTGTTTGAGGACTCCCACTCTCAGGCCAGCAATGGGGTGACTTGGAAAATTCAGAAGTTCTCCCACTGGTTTTTGAGTGTTGAGGGCTATTTTTGGGCAGGAACGCACAGGAACGGAGTTCCGGCTGGCTCCCGAGTTGGCCACGCCCAGCAGGAACTCATTAGGATAATAGGCCACACCCAACAGCAGAAACTCATTAGGATTGGCTACATTAGGGGTGTGTGGCCTAACATGCAAAGGAGTTCCTGCTACAAAAAAGCCCTGGGTTTGGACAACAAACAAGGTAAATAGAATAAGAAGCAAAGGGTGGGTGTGGCTGGATAACCACACTTCTGGTAACATGGGGGTGCAGCCTAATATGCTAATGAGCTGTGCTGTCAGGGGTGTGGCCCAATAAGCTAATATGTTCCTGCTGTTGGATGTGGTCTATTATGCTAATGAGTTCCTGCTGGGCTTTTTCTACAAAAAGAGCCTTGGTCAGATCTATGTCCATTTATTCTTTTGTGTAGGGACCAGCCTGTTTGTCTGAGAGTGGAAGGGCATTGCTGACATTTGATGGCATATGTAACACTGGAAGAATGTGTAATGTACTCCGCCATGACCACGTGCGCGACCGTTGGGCCATGCAGTCATGCAAAGTCCTGAAGCTTAGCTCCGGATAGAACAATAGCCAAGCGGATCCTAGCCCGCACCTATCAGAGGGCCAGGTCCACAGCCGAGAGCCTGTGGGACTCTCGGCTACTGTATATAGCCTATAGGGAAGTAGGGGGTGTGTTTTGGTGGAGGGTTTCTCTGGGCATATATACTGGCCTGCGAGCCGGCTTACTTTCGTCTTGTTCCTTCTGAATAAAAGTACTTAGCTGAAATCACTCAACGCTCTCGGTAGTTTTCAGAATGAATCTGTTGTTAGGCCTGAGGGATTGGAACAGATGCGACTGCAGCACAGAGCCTGGAGGCAGTAGACAGTGGACTGTTTGGTGTGTTTAGGATGGTGGCTGGAGGAATGTAGATATGCATGGTGGTGATGGTGGCCAGGAGGTTTCCAGCACAAGGCGGTGTGTTTCTGCTTCTGTTGCGTGTGGGCACAGTGGGCCAGGCTGCACGAGGAGGAGGGGGGCACCTCCATTCCTTGATTTCTGGAAAGCAGGCAAGAGCATTTTGTGTGTGGTGGGGAGCCTTTTTGTGGAGAGTGCCCCCACTGCAGACAAGGGCTGGGCTGCGACGCTGTCTGCGGGCCTCTCTTCTCTTAAACAGTCCTTGCACCACGGGGTTGCCTGTCCGAGCCACCTCGAGTTTTAGGAGAAACGTTTCGAAGGAATGCATGAAGGCGCAGCCCCCTCCCCTCGGCGGCACTGCCTGCCCCCCACCCCCGTGCCCAGAAAGGCCTGGCTGGACTGCTGCTTTGGGGGGCCTAGATGACGTCTTAGGGGAGACCCCGGACTGGACCCCGGGCCGCCTAACAGGAGTCAGGAGGACCGCCCGTGGGACTCGGCTGGATCAGGGCCAGTGTGTGTCAGGGAGAGAGGCCCAGAGAGCATTTGCAGTTGCGCACTCACCTCCAACCGTGCATGGGAGTGTGTGCGGATGATGCCACGCTCGCTCCTGAGATCCTGCGACTTCCTCTTGCGGTGGTGAGAGGTTCTTCCTCGGGGCACTTGCTCGACTTAGCTGCAGTGGTGCTAATTGGATCATTTCCTCTCCTTCGCCTGGTTTACGCCATCTGGCAGCAGACGGAGTTGAAGTTGTCTGGCTCCCTCCCTCGGCCTTCATTCTCTTCCTACCCTCTTCCCTGGAAGAAGCCTTCTTCTTCGCTTTAACCCTTGGATGGAAGGAAGGGAGAAGGGAGGGAGGGAGGGAGGGAGGCGTCCCCCACCAAGCAGGGCTGCATTTGTGGGGCGCGGGGGCGGGGGGCCCTGGCTGCAGGTGGCTCCCATCCAGCCCTGCTCTGGGGACACTCCTTGATCCCCTTCCATCAGGTACTACCTTTGCTAGGCTTGTCAGCCTCCAGGTGGGTCAAGTAAGGAATAAATATGCACTGCAAGAACCTTTTCTAAATTAACGTGTACTGTTTCTATAAAGTACATTATTATATCATCCTTGTCAGTTCATTCAGTATAGCAGTACAGCACTTGACTCTCCTAACACTGCAGCTCTGGTTGCTACAACCTCCAGGTGGGGCCTGGAGATCGCCCAGAATTACTACTGGTTTCCAGATGAAAGAGATCAGTTCCCCTGGAGAAAACGGTGGCTTTGGAGGGTGGGCGCTATATGGCAGTGGTCCCAGAGTTTCCCAACCTGGAGCCAGTTTGGTGTAGTGGTTCGGAGCGTGGACTCCTTCAGTGGTTAGGAGCGCGGGCTCGCATCTGGGAGAAC
>NW_015171567.1:280741-287452 GCF_001447785.1 Gekko japonicus | reverse complement strand
TCTCCTTCTCCTTCTCCTTCTCCTCCTTCTTCTCCTCCTTCTTCTCCTCCTTCTTCTCCTCCTCCTTCTCCTTCTCCTTCTCATCTGCTTGCCTCACAGCAAAGAGGGCAGCTGCACGGGAGAGAGCTCTTAGTCACAATGGCTACTAGTAGGACATCTTCTCCCTCGAGTGCCACCAGAGGCCATCAGGGCCTCCTGTTGGGTTTAAAAAGGAAAAATTGGTTTTTAGCAGAGATAAAATAGCTTAGCAGTGCCAGAGTAAAATAATTCAGACTCAGAGTCCATGTGTGATTAAAATAGAAAGTTTTTACTACATTCTAGCATAGGGAAGGGTAACTGGGATGAAAATAACAACGGCTACATCCTTAAACTACAAAAGACAAAACTAGAAGACAGCTATGGCTTCTCTTTCTTTCTCCTTGAGAACAGCAAACAAAGACAGGAAGAGGAGCCATAAAATGCTAAAACACCTTGACACTTTACTTCCAATGAAACTCCTAGATCAGGGAGAATTTTCCTGGGCTTCCAGCATCTAAACTAACATTGTCTACATGAAACACATGTGACTTCCTGTGACAACACAAACAAACATTTAACCCCAGATACACAGAGTGTAATTTTAACTTGTAATACCCAACACCTCCGCTCTGCATCACTTGCTGGGAGCACAGGTGGGAGAGAGGATGCTGCTGCGGTCCAGTCATCCTGCCTGTGGGCTGCCTAGAGGCACCTGGCCGGGCACTCTTGGAACAGAGCGCCGGACTCAGTCGGCCTTTGGTCTGAGCCAGCATGGCTCTTCTTATGCTCCTGTGAAATGTTCTGCAGTGGGGCCTTAGAACTGGGCCAGAACCTATCTCTACCTTGTGGCTAATAGGGGCCACTGATGGACCTCTGCTCCAAATGTTGATCCAATCCCCTCTTGAAGCCGTCCGCGCTTGTAGCCGCCACCCCCTCCTGTGGCAGTGAATTCCACATGTTCATCACTCTTTGGGTGAAGAAGGACTTCCTTTATTGAACAGCAAATCACAATGAAGTCGGATAAATGGGGTTGCCAACTCCCTCTGTCTGGAATGGCTCCTATGCCTTTGCAAACTGCTCCCAGGGGCCATGGGGAGAGCTGTCCCTAGTACAGTATGCATGCGAGTGGGGAGGACTGGTTGGTCATAAGGCTGCCTGAGTTTCTCCTCCTCTGTTTTCAATGTATGTAGTAGTAGTAGAAGAGGAAGGGGTTGGATTTATACCCCATGGCCCTTCACTACTCGAAGGAGTCTCGGAGCAGCTTACCACCTCCTTTCCCTTCCCCTCCCCACAACAGACACCCTGTGAGGGAGGCGGGGCTGAGAAAACTTGTGACTGGCCCAAGGTCACCCCAGCAGCTGCACGTGGAGGAGGAGAGGGGACTCAAACCTGGTTCTCCCAGATGAGAGTCCGCGCTCTTAACCACGACACTAAACTTCAGGGCTATTTTTGGGCAGGAACGCACAGGAACGGAGTTCTGGCTGGTTCCCGAGTTGGCCACACCCAGCAGGAACTCATTAGCATGATAGGACACACCCAACAGCAGAAACTCATTAGGATTGGCTACATTAAGGGTGTGTGGCCTAACATGCAAAGGAGTTCCTGCTACCAAAAAAAGCCCCGGGTTTTGACAACAAACAGGTTAAACAGAATAAGAAGCAAAAGGTGGGTGTGGCTGGATGACTACACTTCTGGAAACATGGGGGTGCGGCCTAATATGCTAATGAGCTGTGTTGTCAGGGGTGTGGCCTAATATGCTAATGAGTTTCTGCTGTTGGGTGTGGTCTATTATGCTAATGCGTTCCTGCTGGACTTTTTCTACAAAAAGAGCCCTGCAGTAACCTTTAATCGATATCAGTGCCCTGACCTGCATGGCCGAGGATAGCCCGACCTCAGAAGCTGAGCAGGGTTGGTCCTGGCTGGTATTTGGATCGGAGACTTCCAAGGAAGTCAATGGCCAACCGCCTCTGCTAGTCTCTTGCCTTGAAACCCCCTGGGGTCACCAGACGTCAGCTACGACGACGGACGGCACTTCCCACCCCCACCAGACGCTGGTTTTGCTTGATAGTTCCAGGTGGGGCAGCCACGGTGGTCTGAAACAGCCGAACAAATTTAGAGTCCAGTCGGGCTCCTTGAAGACCAAAGCAGTTCCATTCAAGGCGTGAGCTTCCATGGGCACCCACAACTCTTCAGATACATGGGAACCAGAGGTCATTTCGGGGGGGATCGCAGTTCCCCCGGGTGAGGTACGGGGGGGCGGGGCACATGATGAAGCCCTGCCCCCTGCTTCCGGCCGCCCCGCTTCCGGCCCTCATTCAGCCAGGAGGAGGCAGGAGAAGAGGGAGGGTAAGTTGCTTCCTCCCTGCCTCTCCCCACCCCTGCCTGCCTGGGGCCAGGGAGGGCCTTCGCGGGGCTTCCTTGCACTCCCGCCAGCCTTGCAGGTCCACTGCCGGGCCTTATGGCACACTTCCGGTGATGTCAGGGGGTGTGGCCTTATGACACACTTCCGGTGATGTCAGGGGGTGTGGCATATGCTAATGAGTTATGCTAATGAGTTCCCCTAGCTCTTTTTCTACGAAACGACCCCTGACGGGAACAGAAGGGAAGAGTTCGGGTTTATAGACAGAGGCTGAACACCAGATTAACCTGTAACATGATGAAGACGTTTTAAAATATGCAAAGATAAAACTAAACAACCAGCTAAGGTTATGAGGTCAACAGTTGTCTTGATTTAATTAAGGAGGGATAGAACGGTAAAAAAATAAACATGTCAAAATAGGGGCTAAATGTGTCAAGGTCTCTTTTGGTGAGCCAGTTTGGTGTAGTGGCTGAGTGCGCGGACTCTGGGAAAGCCGGGTTTGATTCCCCCACTCCTCCACTTGCACCTGGCTGGATGACCTTGGGCAAGCCGTAGTTCTGATAAGAGCTGTCCTTGAAAAAGAGCCGTTTCTGTCAGAGCTCTCTCAGCCCCACCCACCTCACAAGGTGTCTGTTGTGGGGAGGGGAAGGGAAAGGAGTTTGTCAGCCGCTCTGAGACTCCTCTGGGTAGTGAAGGGCGGGGTACAAATCCAATCTCTTCTTCTGTCAAGCAGTGTTCCCTCTAAGCTGAGTTGGTGTGAGCTAGCTCACAGTTTTTTAGCCTCTGGCTCACACCTTTTTGTCTTAGCTCAGGAAGGAGGGCTCCGGAGCAAACTGATTTATGCAATAGCCAAATTGCTCACTCACAACTTTAATGCCGGTAGCTCACAAAGCAGAATTTTTGCTCACAAGACTCCACAGCTTAGAGCGAACATTGCTGTCAAGGTCTCTTTTCTGATTGTGGGAAGTATTTCTTGACTAGGTTTGAGCTGTTGATGTCAGGCCTTGTCCTGCCCTCCCCCCAGGTTTGCCCCTCCCGGTGAAACTGAACCCTCTGCTCTCCCCCCCCCCGTTAAGCTGGCTCACTGTTGGTGCGGAGAGACTGGCCCCTCGTGGCCGCTTGTTCTCCGTGGTCCTTGCCACGGAGGGCAGGGATTGCTCTGCCTCATCAGCCAGGACTGGACGTTGCCCGTCAGGGGCTTCCTGTGAGCCTTCGGACAGCAGCCAAATGGGAGGGGGTAGATAGAAGGTCTGCGGTTCATATCCATGACACGGCGTCCATGCACACTCTAGCACTTGCGCCGGCTGTTCAGAGGGATTATGCGGGCAAGGCGGGGGGGACCCCAGAAGCCAGAACCAAAACTAGCATGATGAGGGAAACTGTCTGGGTGACGGAGGGGGAGAGGACTAGAACACCCCTCAAAGGTGGCAGGCCAAGTGGCCCTTGGTTAGCTTGGAATAAAAGCCACCTGGCACTCCCTCCCCCAGTGTCACAGTGCGCCCTCTTCTCTGGGGGACCAGAAACCCTCCTCCTCCTCCCCCCCCCTTTTTATCAGGGAGGGAGTACAGTTTGCAGCTAGCCTAGCTGGGAGCAAGAGGGCCAGTCAGCCCCACAGAATCATAGAACGTTAGAGTTGGAAGGGACCTTAGAGGTCATCTAGTCCAACCCCTGTACTCTGCCAGGAGCACAGTCGAAAGAGAGCCCTACAACATAGGAAGGAAAATAGTTTATTTTATAGGAGGTCAAACAAACAAGGTGCAGAAATATAACAGTAAGTGGGTGAAAAGAAAAGAAATCAAATGCCCTAACGTGTCTAAATATATACTGTCCCTAGCTCACTATCCCAAGTAGCACTAGACTACTCACCCTTCCCTCAGGATGAGGGTCTCTCCCCTGCAGTAGCCTTCCTTCTGGCTCTGTCCTCTGGGAAGAAGAACACCTTTTCCTACTGAACCAGATCTTTTATTCCAAGCCCTCCTCTTTTCCTATTGGTCAATTTTGGTTCCAAAACCTCTCAGGGGCTTCTGGGAGTTGTAGGCCCAGCCTCACCTACTACTAGCCAGGCTCCCTGGGCCTAGTAGGCCTCTGGTGGCACAGCCCAGATCATGACACCTATTTTGGAAGATTCAGGGCAAAACTTCGAAAACACAAAGAAATAAGACACATGGTTCTGTGCCCATCTTTGTCTTTGGCCCAAGCGCACTCCTGACTCCTTGGGATGAAACGGCAGCAGAGGGTCTCTTGCTGGCTCCCTTGAGAGCCCAAGGCTGGAGGGCGCCCTCTGATGCAACAGGAAAAAGCACACAGCATCTCTGCTCAAGCCAGGTGCTCAAAGAAGCACAGGAGCTCATTGCCTTTGGCCCACAGCTGCCTCTCTGCCCCAGTGTTTCTCCTGCTCCCATAGCTGAGGCTAACAGTTTGCCTTTGGGCGAGTTTGCCTTTGCCCAGTCCCTCATGCTGCGGTAGCCACTTGTTCCATTGTGGGCAGAGGTCTGCAATAGCCAGCAGGTTGAGTGGAGACCCTCCTGAAGATCCCCGGATGCTGCAGCCACACTGAGGTGCTGCTTGCCTTCCCGGGCGGGGTACGTGGGTGCACAGCACCGGCACGCCCTGGCCTTGTGTCTCACTTCCAAATGCAGAAGTCGGGGAGCAGGCCGGCCCACAGAACAGGGAAGGCTAAAGCTGCAGTGGAGCCCATCATTCCTCCCACGCTGTCCGGTTGCGTGGAGACGCTATGGGGGGGGGACCTTATCTCCGAATGAGCCGTGACTGGGCTGCCAGTGAGTCCTGGGGGGCATAATCTTTGGCAGTAATTTCCCCATGCAAAACACCCGCCCGGTGGTGCCCAAGCGCCCGGCCGCTGCCTCTCCTCCCGCTGACAAAAGGACAGGGCGGGGGCACGGGGGGGGCGCGTCAGGAACAAACGGCGGGTTCAAATGTGAACCGATTAAAAATAAAAGCAACTCAATCGAAGGCAGGCCAGATAAGGCAGCCGGGCCCTCCTTCCCTATTTAACATTCATTGGATTGAATAATCAGGCCTCATTATCTCAAATTGGCTGCAATATTTGCCCTCAAAATGCTAATTTGGAAGTTGGCTGGGAGCGCCATCCTGCCTCGTTTGACTAATAGATGATTGTGCTGCTTTGCGTGTCGCTGGTCGCTCCAGGGGCATTTCCAGTCTAAAACAAAATAATAATAATACGAAAAAAAAATTCTATCAAAGTCTTGCCTGGGAAAAGGCGCCCAGCTCCGCGCAGGAGACGGTGGCTCGGTGCCCCCTGCTTTGCGTAGAAATGGCATTTCCCAGCCTTGAAGTAAAATTAGAAGCCTTATCAGCTTCTTTTAGGGGATGGAGAGTTTATCATTAATCTGGCGAAAAGGAAATGGGGGAAATATTCTTATTATCTTTATGTCAGCGGGGGAAGTGTTCCTGCTCCGGCTCTCCTCCCGAGGAGCCCGGCTTCTGACCCCTGGAGAGAGACGGCAGCTCCTTTCCTTCTCGATCGCCGATCAGTCCCCCACGGGGCCCTCCTGTTGTGGCTCACAGAAAAATCACCAGTGCAGCCACTGTTGCTGCCCGGCCAGCTGGCCAAATTCCAGCGGGCTCCACTGGGGGGGGCTGTGTGGGAGGGCCGGGGCAGGTGTGGGGACCTTGGCCGGAGGGGGCCTGGTGTATCCAACGCCCCCTGCCCTGTTTGAGGGCGGAGGGTTGGGCAGCAGTGACATCCTGGGGGCCTGGCAAGGAGCCCTGTGGGCCAAGGCAGGGATGGGATGGGACCCAGTCCAGTGTACCTCAGTGCCACAATCCAGCACCCGGGGCTGGTGTGACTCTGAAGCACCAGTTTCCCTACGGTTGCCAGCTTTGAGTTGGGAAATTCCTGGGGATTTGGGGGCTGGAGGCTGGTTTTTTTGGGGGGGACTTCAGTGGGGTACGATGCCGTAGGGTCCACCTTCCAAAGCAGCCGTTTTCTCCAGGGGAACTGATCTCTATAACCCGGAGGCCAGTTGTAATACCAGGAAATCTCCAGGCACTACCTGGAGTCTGGCAACCTTACAAGAGCCAGGCAGGGGCTGCGGTCGCTTGAAGTAGGCCAACCCAAGGTCTGTCTGGCTAAGCAAAGACAATCGCTCAGCTCTCCAGGGACAAGGAACTGAGGGCCAGTTTGGTGTAGTGGTGAAGTACGTGGACTCTAATCTGGGAGGACCGGGTTTGATTCCTGTTGTGTCTGCGGACGGCCACTGGGCGCCCACGATACAGCGGAGTTTGAGTCCAGAGTACAATGGGGACCAGGCTCCTGCACCCTGCCACTAGGGGAACCAATGGGACACTGG
>NW_015171567.1:277840-280714 GCF_001447785.1 Gekko japonicus | reverse complement strand
TTCTTCTTCTTCTTCTTCTTCTTCTTCTTCTTCTTCTTCTTCTTCTTCTTCTTCTTCTTCTTCTTCTTCTTCTTCTTCTTCTTCTAATCTTCTTCATCTAATCTTCTTCATCTTCTTCTTTTAATGTAACCTGTAAGCTGTAACCCTGACCTGGATGGCCCAGGCTAGCTCAGTCTCACCAGATCTCGGGAGCTCAGCAGGGTCGGCCCTGGTTCGTGCTCGGATGGGAGGCCACCCAGGAAGGCCAGGGTTCCCCAGCAGGGGCAGGCGGCGGCAGGCCACCTCTGCATGTGTCTCGCCTTGAAAACCCCTCCAGGGCTCACCGTAAGCCAGCTGGGACTGGAAGGCACCACCACAATGTCACGTGGGCCTCGTGCATCACGGGCGAGAAGCGTCGCCAGAGAGGCCTCTGCCTTGGAAGGCCCTGCGGCATTCTGGGTGCTGCGGCTGGGATGCCAACAGAGGCCGCGGGATGGTGGGGGGAGCGCCAGACCAGGGTGGCCTCCGCACAGCTCCGGCTCTTGTGCCGTTGCTGTCATTCTTGCCACCATTGGCAACTGGGCTGCCTCGTCCCCACAGCAAAGTCCAGCTGCAAATTACTGTGAACGGGCAACAGTGGCACAATATCTACCCATCTGTGGATGCCGCCTCGGACTGGGGGTCTCTGTGTTCAGCTCCTCGCTCTGCCATGAATTCGCGGGGTGACTTTGGGGCGGGCACTCTTGACCAGCCTGTCGTGAGGGGAACCTGGAGGACGCAAGGACGTCTGAGCTCCTCTGACACATGAAGCTGCCTTATACTGAATTTGGTCCATCACTGTCTGTGAAGAAGTGTGCCTTGCACACGCAAGCTTCTACCTTGAATAAAACTTCGTTGGTCTTAAGGGTGACTGACTGGACTCAGACTTTGTTTTGGTCCATCAAAGTCAGTGGTGTCTACTCAGATTGTCAGCAGCTCTCCAAGGTCTCAGGCAGGGGTCTTTTCCATCACTGCCTGCCTGGTCCCTTTTAACGGGAGCTGCCGGGGATTGAACCTGGGACCTTCCGCATGACAAGCAGAGGCCCTCTTTACAGCTCTCCAGGGTCTCAGGCGGAGGTCTTTCCCATCACCTCCTGCCTGGTCCTTTTTAACTGGAGCTGCCGGGGATAGAACCTGGGACCTTCTGCATGCCAGGCAGAGGCTCTTCCACTGAGCCACGGCCCCTCTTTACAGCTCCCCAGGGTCTCAGGCGGAGGTCTTTCCCATCACCTCCTGCCTGGTCCTTTTAGCTGGAGACGCCTCTGGGGACTGAACCTGGGACCTTCTGCATGCCAAGCAGAGGCTCTTCCACTGAGCCACAGCCCCTCTCTACAGCTTTCCAGGGTCCCAGCCTGTAGCTACAGTGAGGCATCTTGGGGCCCTGCCCCACACGTAGCCATGCCAGAAACCTTATTTTTGAGGAGAGGAACCACCCACCCCCCGCTGCTGCCTGAGCACCACACTTTGCTCCCAGGCTCCCCTCTCCCTCCCACTGTGGAATTAAATGTCCTCCGAGCTGTTTTTGTCCCTAGGAACAGACACCCTCGCTTCCCTGTCCCTTGAAAGGAAGGGCTAGAAACAAGCTTGGTGCCTCTGCCTCCCTCTTTAAAGACAGGCATCCAGATTAATTCAACTAACTTTAATTTAACTGCCCCCCTTAAAAATTTAAATGACCCCACCAAACAAAACAAATTCTGGCTAACAGGCCTGCCAGGGTCTCAGGCAGAGGTCTCTCCCATCCCCCACCCCCTGGTCCTTTTTAACTGGAGATGCTGGGGGGGGGGGGGACTCGGGCTCTTCTGCGTGCCGAGCAGGTGCTCTAACCACTGAGCCACGCCCCCTTCTCTGTGTGACAGATTTATTTATTTATTTATTACATTTCTACCTCACCCTCCCGCCGAAGCGGCTCAGAGAGTTCTCACACTAGAACTCAGGACAGAGAGTTCTCACACTAGAAATGGGAACATCTTCCAGCTCCATTTGTAGCTTTTCACTACCGGGGAATAAAATGCAGAAAGAGCTTTTTTGTCTGCTGAAGTCCTGCTGAGATATGCAGTCACAGAAACATAAGAGTTGGAAGGGTCCCCAAGGGGCATCTAGTCCATCCCCCTGCACAACGCAGAAAACTCACAGAGAGAAGAAGAAGAAGAGATTGGATTTATACCCTGCTGCCCTTCACTCAGAGGACTCTCAGAGCGGCTTACAAACTCCTTTCCCTTCCCCTTCCCACAACAGACAGACACCCTGTGAGGCGGGTGGGGCTGAGAGAACTCTGACACAAACTGCTCTTTCTCAAGGACAGCTGTGCCAGAGCTTGTGACTGACCCAAGGTCACATCAGCAGGTGCAAGTGGAGGAGTGGGGAATCAAACCCGGTTCTCCCAGATTAGAGTCCGCACACTTAACCACGACACCAAACAGCTATTCCCCCCCTCCCCCAGTGACCCCTGCTCTATACCCAGAGGAAGGCAAAAAACCTCCAGGATCCCTGGGCCTATCTGGTCTGGAGAAGAATTCCTCCCTGGCCCCGAAGTGGAAGTGGCCTTGGGCATTACCCTGGGGGTGTAAGGAAGGGCCGCGAGAGCTGAGCGCTGGCTCCTCCCTCCCTCTCCTCCCTCTCACCCTCTGCGCCCCCACAGGGAGGCTCCTCCTCTGTGCAGTCCTTGCCACAGAGCTTCCACCAGGCATTTGGGGCGCTTTCCCCTCCATTCTCCCCCCCCCCCCCGGCCCCCTCCCTCTCCTCCCTCTCACCCTCTGCGCCCCCACAGGGAGGCTCCTCCTCTGTGCAGTCCTTGCCACAGAGCTTCCACCAGGCATTTGGGGCGCTTTCCCCTCCATTCTCCCCCCCCCCGTGCCC
>NW_015171567.1:277178-277753 GCF_001447785.1 Gekko japonicus | reverse complement strand
ACCTTGCGTCGTTCATTACAGCCCCCTGGCAACTGCCAAAGGTTAAAAGAAAGCCCCACCCCAAGGGGTCATTTGGGGGGGGACGCGGGGGGACGCCATCCCCACGGGTGAGGTGCGGGAGGGCGGGGCCTGGAGCTCCCTGCTGGTGCCCGCTGGAGGTCTGTTATGTAGTGGGTAGCCGCATGGATGGACGACAGACAACGACGTAGTGCATAGCACGCTTTATTAGTACATAACAAGACATGCCGATAAACGGCCGGCAGGCCAACTATATACACACCTGGGGACCGCCCCTGGTCACCATTGGTGGGTTCAAATCTCCCGCCACGGATCCCATTGGTTCCCCAGTGGAGGGACTAGGATCCTAGTCCCCATTGTTGTTTCGGACTGAAGCTTGGGCATATGCGCTGACCTCCGGTGGCGGTCAGCGGACACTACACCCCTCCCCCCATAGTCCGGACCTTGCCCTATGAAACATAGTCTTTCAGGTACGCTGGGGGCTGTCGTACCCTTGCTGAGCGTCTGGGTCCCTGTGCTGGGGCCTCGGGAGGCCTGACCTCCGGAGCGGGCGTTAA
>NW_015171567.1:276725-276894 GCF_001447785.1 Gekko japonicus | reverse complement strand
TAATCTGGGAGAACTGGGCTTGATTCCCCACTCCTCCACTTGCAGCTGCTGGGTGATCTTGGGCAAGCCAGAGTTCCGTCAGAGCTGTTCTCTCAAGGGCAGTTCTGGAAAGAGCTCTCTCAGCCCCGCCTACCTCACAGGGTTGTCTGCTGTGGGGAGGGGAAGGGAA
>NW_015171567.1:269819-273120 GCF_001447785.1 Gekko japonicus | reverse complement strand
TTCCTCTTCCTCTTCTTCTTCCTCTTCCTCTTCTTCTTCCTCTTCTTCTTCTTCTTCTTCTTCTTCTTCTTCTTCTTCTTCTTCTTCTTCTTCTTCTTCTTCTTCTTCTTCCACTCCAGGGGCTAATGCATGGCGGATGTGCTGGATTTTCTGGACTTTGGTACTGCCAGGAATCTGCTAGAAGTAGCAAGAGTGCTCAAAGTCTATCTAACACAGCAGAGATGGGTCTCTGTGTGTGTGTGTGTCTGTCTGTCTGTCTCTGTGTGTGTACCTATGCAGGCTGAGAAACTTACAAGCCTTTTTGTCAATTTCAGACTAATAAGACAAGTATATTAAAGGAACTACCTTCTAGATAGTGCTAGATACTGGGATAGACTTGCCTGTTCTAGCTAACTGGATGGTGCTGGATGCTGGACACATGCCCAGCCTCCATGGTGCCAGATGGAGAGCAGCGTGCTCCCTCTCCTGTGTGCGAGTGAGACCGAAGTGTGAGAGAGGAAGAAGAGGAAATTGCCCCTAAGAGCATCAGTCTACACATCAAAGGATGGCACCAGAAGAGTAAACAGGAAGGTTGCTCACAGTCTGCCCATCTGTCTATCTGACTCTCTTGTAATCTCTTCTGGGGGCTGAGGCTGAGGGACGAAGTCCTCCAATTCCAACAGGATGGAGGAGCAAAGGTCTGGTTGTGTCGGAGTGTCAGGACACGACATGTCCCCCCGCCTCTGCCCCTCCCCTTGGGGCTTGGGGGCTTGGTGCTTGGGGGGGGCAACAGTGGGAGGGCTTCTACTGTCCTGGCCCCACTGGTGGACCTCCTGAGGGCCCCTGGTGTTTCTGGCCTCTGTGTGACACAGAGTGTTGGACTGGATGGGCCTTTGGCATGATCCAACATTGGCGTCTCTTATGTTCTTACATTAAGAGCAGAGGTCCATCAGTGGCTATTAGACACAAGGTATAGACAGGAACTCTCAGTCTGGGGCAAGGGATGCTCTGCCTTCTTGGTGCTTGGGGGGGGCAACAGTGGGAGGGCTTCTAGTGTCCTGGCCCCACTGCTGGACCTCCTGAGGGCACGTGGTATTTCTGGCCACTGTGTGACACAGAAGAGTGTTGGGCTGGATGGGCCTTTGGCCTGATCCAACATTGGTGTCTCTTATGTTCTTATGTTCTCTGAAAACACACAGAGAAGGTTCTGTTTACTGGGGTGTTTGGTTAACACAGCAGAGTTTTGCCCAGTCACAGAAGCGTGTGGCTGAGTGCCGTCAATAAATCTCTCAAGAAGTATATCGCAAAAAAGGTAAAAACTTAACATTTATTCAAGTAGGTCCAGTTCACATTTAGGCTACTGTTGAAAGAAGAGAGAGACACCTGGTCTAAAGAGTCCTTTTCCCTCTCACAACTGGCCCGCTTGCCCGGCATCATGTGTGTGGGAGGATGAGGGCATCGTCTCCACGGGAGAGACCTGCAGAGACCTGTGTCTCCATGGAAGGCCATGTAAAGAGAGGGAGAGGACAAAGAGAGGGGAGAGGGCCAGAGGGCAGCTCCCAGGTGAAGCCAAAGAGAGGCGTCCCATTCAAGGAGACAACACCTCTATGCCCTTAGAGTGATGTAGCGCCCCCCAACGTCCAGGCATGCTGAGTGGCTCACTCCAACACTGTTGGGGCTTCCTCCTGAACATATGCAGGGCGAGAGGCAAGGGAAGGGGCACAGTCGTGCCTTCCTCCCCCACAAATGCACATCCAGCCTCTGAAAGGGCCCACACACCGTATTCGGGGGCCAGAAATACCACTGGCGTGTGCACACGTATCAGGCCTCCAGGCCGAAGAGCTGTGTCTGCAAAGGGCTGGCACAGTTGGTCTCTGAGGAGGCACAGAGCTTGGGGGATCGGGGGCGGGGGAGGCATGGTTGCATTTAAGCCTCTGAAACACCCACACCCACGCACAGACCTCCACGTTGCTGCCTCCAAGCCACTTGCTCACTGGAAACCACAGCTCTGCCCCCATCTTGGGGGGGGCGCTGCCCCTTTGCCTGCTTCCCAGCTGTTGTCTCAGCGGACGCTAACAAGGGACGCGGCCCTTCGGAGCACGGCGCTCAGCCAGGCAATCCACCCCGGCATAATTCTGTTTACATTATTACCCTTTCTAAAAGTCAATCAATAGATAATAATGCTGGAATAATAGAGAGAGTTCGGAAGCCCATTTGGTGCCCAGGATTAGGGACATTGCAGGGCAATTCCTCTGCAAATCGCCTCCATCCGGCGTTAGTGATGCGAGGATTCACTCGCCAGATTACCCAGCATTCCACCGGGTGGCTCTCTGTGACCTCTGTCGAATGCGGGTGCCACAGTGCAGCCCCGAAGTCTGTTTGCACAGCAAACGGCAATTGTAGCCAAGCTTAGAGGGGCTGCGGAGGGGAGGGGGCTCCTGTTGACAAACAAAGGTGGAAATCCCCCGCTCTCGATTCCGCCGGCGCTCTGCTCTGCGCTTGGCAATGACACCGCCCGCCGGACAGATGGGGCCCCCTGTGGCCTTCTGCTCCTCCGCCCGACTGGCCCAGATGGTGCCCCAGGAGGCATTCGGAGGTCGAGGAGCAGAAAGGGCACCGGGCTGGGAGGCACCAGGGGGGGGGTGCTGAGAGGGCCTGTGCTGAGCAAGAGAGGCTCCTTGACCCTGCACCCACCTGCCACGGAAGGACGGTCGGGGTGCTTCGCACAGCCCTCCCCCTGCAACCCACAGTGGCCAGGGCTGCTTGACCGGAACTATTTATTTATTAGTATTTTTACCCCGCCCTCCCCGCAAGCGGGCTCAGGGTGGCTTACTAGAGGGCAATAATGCCCACATATAAAACAAGATTAAAACAGCTTAAAACAAAAATAAAATCCTCGAATCACAAAGTAACTACTGGGGGGTGGGGGCTTCAGAGGAAATGCGACAGGATGCCCTAAGAGCAAAGAAGCTCGGGTTGCCAACCTCCATGTGGGGAAAATAGGGCTCACCAAAGAAAATGACTCTTCTATAACTTTAACATACTCAGTTGTATTATTATACCAAATTCCCTTATAACAAATTTCCTGTATTAACTAGCATTCATTCATTGTATATGAAGTACATTTCATGAACATAAGCAAAGCCAGTCAATGATGACATGACTACAATACAAAACCATACAAAATCTTGATGTAGTTATTCTTGACGTTGTTTTGGCTGTGCTCCTGGAATGTTTACTCTTTGAGACGTCCTGACGGAGCTGTAAAGTGTGCAAAGCAAGCTGAGCTTTGGGAAGACATTAGAGAGAGGTTACGTTGATC
>NW_015171567.1:264679-269806 GCF_001447785.1 Gekko japonicus | reverse complement strand
CCTGCTTGTGCCACGCAAGAGATTGGTGACAAACACCAACTGAGAGATAGAGTTGAAAAAGACATACGAAACCGCTGTTTAATCTTGAGAAAGCGTGTTCTCTTTATCTCTTACATTACTTGGAACTACATGTTTTCAAATGAAGGAGTGATAAACACTGTCCGGGAATCGTATAAGGAGGACTCCTCAGTTTGCTTTGCACACTTTACAGCTCCGTCAGGACGTCTCAAAGAGTTTGTATTGTACTCATATTATCATTTACTGGCTTTGCTTATGTTCATGAAATATACTTCATATATAATGAAAGAATGCTAGTCAATACAGGAAATTTGGTATAATAATGCAACTAAGTGTGTTAAAGATTGTTGTTGTTGTTCAGTCGCACAGTCGAGTCCGACTCTTCGCGACCCCATGGACCAGATCACGCCAGGCCTTCTGGTCTTCCGTCGTGCTCCCGAGTTTGCTCAATTTCGTGTTTGTTGCATGGATAACACTGTCTGACCATCTCATCCTTTGCTGTCTTCTTTGACCTTCAGTCTTTCCCAGCATCACTCATTTGGGGGCCAAAGTATCTGAGCTTTAGTTTCATTATCTGGCCTTCCAGGGAACAGTCAGGGTTGATTTCTTTTAGGATGGACTGATTTGATCTCCTTGCAGTCGAAGGAACTCTCAAGAGTCTTCTCCAGCACCATAGTTCAAAAGCATCTATTCTTCGGCGCTCGGCCTTCCTTATAGAAGAGTAATTTTCTTTGGTGAGCCCTATTTTTCTTATTGTAATTACACCAAAGCCTGTCTAGTTTTTGAAACCCCCATGTGGGGCCTGGAGATCTCCAAGAATTACAGATGTTCTCCAGGGATGAGTTCCCCTGGAGAAAATGGCTCCTTGGGGGAGGGTCCTCTGTCTCCCCTGCTGGGGCCCTCCCCCTCCACAAGCCCCACCCCTTCCCCACTCCCAAAGCGCCCGGGATTTCCCACCCCAGAGCCAGTCACTCTGAAAGAAGCCAAATGGCCCCGACCAGACCAGGCGCTCCTGACACTGCAGCTGAGCCCCAGAGGCCAGAGGGCTTCTCTTCAGACCCCGGCCAAACATTCCCCGGCACTGGCCAGAAAGAGGGGTGGCGGCCAGTGGTTCCCGCGGAGGAGAAGGCCCCTCAGGCCGGCCAGCGATGAACCCCCCCCCCGACTCAGGCAGTGGGGGTGGCGGAGGAGCAGGTACCGCCCTCGCTGATGCCCTTGCTGCTGGTTGGCTCCAAGGCCCACGGCCGCCTCCTCCGCAGGGCTCGCGCCAGGCCTCCAAGGGAGCAGCCGGCTGAGGACCTTCCCAGGCAGCCTTCACTCCACCCTCCCAGGCAGCCTTCCCCCCCCCCCCCCCCCCGGTGGCCTCTCCCAGCCTCTGCCTGGAAATCCTGCTCGGGTTTGCCACCCAGCCTGGGGCGCCAGCCGCACCCTACCCAGGCTCCATACCCTCCCGAATCTCCAGGGATTTCCCAGGCCAGAGATGGCAACCCTACAAGAGCAGTGACTTCATGTTCAAGCCCAGCACACCTCTCCTGCAATGCCTGGCGCAGGGCACCACAGCCAGGACTTAGGGTCACCATGTCTGGGTTGGAAACTACCTGGAGACTTTGGGGGCGGATCCAGGAGAGGGCGGGGTCAGGGGAGGGGAGGGGCCTCAGCATGGTATGATGCCATCGGAACTCCATCCTCCAAAGCAGTCATTGTCTCCAGGGGAGCTGATCTCTGTCAGCTGGAGATCAGTTGTAAAAGCGGAAGAAACTTCCTAACTGTCAGAGTGGTTGAACAGTGGAACAGACTGCCTCGGGAGGTGGCGGATGCTCCTTCGCTGGACGTTTTCAAGCGGAGGCTGGGCGGCCCTCTTTCGGGCATGTCGTAGGTATGTAGGGCTGTCTTTTGGCTTTGCTCCTGCAGAGTGCAGGGGTTTGGACTAGATGACCTGCAAGGTCCCTTCCCACTCTAACATTCTATGATTCTATGGTTTTATGAGGTCTCCAGGCCCCACCTGGAGGCTAGCAACCCTACCAGGGCTGGCTGGCTGCCTGACTTGGAACCCCCCCCTCCCTCGGGCCCCTCAGGCGGAGGAAGGCCCCCCCCAAAGCCCTGCTGCCCCAGCCAGTGGCAGGCCAGAGGCAGCTTCCAGAAGAAACTGGGATGGGGCCTCACAGTCTCCCAGGCCTCCTGCCCTTTCCAGGCTGAGATCTGCCAGTCCTCCCGCCTGCTATTACTTGAGGGGAGGGGGTCTCTTGGAAAGGGAGCAGAGGCAGTGTGACCCCCCCCCAAGGCAGTAGGGGCGCAAGAGCAGGTGGCGCCTCCTCCTCCTCCTCCTCTTCTGTGCCTCTGGAGAAGCCGCTGTGGGGAGGAGAAGCCGCTGGTCCCGGGAGGAGCAGCCAGGCCTCTGCCAGTCCCTGGCTGCGGAGAGGGATTTGTGGGGGAGCAGAGCCCTCCTCTGGCAGCCGCCTGACATGGAACTCAGCTCGCTCTCCCCTCCTGGCAGAAGCTGATTGGGCAAGAACCTCAGGCATGCATTTCAGTGGCCAGCTCCATTGCCTGCAAACAGCCCCCTGCAGGCTCTTCCCCTTCCCTGGGGCAAAGAAAGGCAGAAGCGCCCCCCTCCCCCGGTGGCTTTCAAAGGGGGCTCACTCGGGAGACGCAGGGCGGGGGTGGGGTGGGGGGAGATCCCTCCATGGCTCTTGTGGGCTCACCTGCCCGTAAAGGTTGTCTGTCTGACTCTGTCTTGTCCAGCTCTAAGGTGGTCCCTCCCGGCCTCAGGTCTGGCTGCTCCCTCCGTGGCGGGACACTGCGAAACCTCCATGAGCCAGTCTGGTGTCGTGGTGAAGTGGGCGGACTCTCATCTGGGAGAAACGGGTTTGATTCCCCACTCCTCCTCCACTTGCACCTGGCTGGATGACCTTGGGCAAGCCATAGTTCTGTCAGAGCTGTCCTTGAAAAAGAGCAGTTTCTGTCAAGAGCTCTCTCAGCCTCACAGGGTGTCTGTTGTGGGGAGAGGAAGGGAAAGGAGTTTGTCAGACCCTCTAAGACACCTTTGGGTAGTGAAGGGCGGGGTATAAATCCAATCTCTTCTTCTTCTCCATGCTCAAGGGCAGTGTACCTCATCAGGATGCGGCCTGTCTGGAGGCTGTGGCGGGAGGAAACGGTCACTGGCCCCTGCTGCTGCTTGGATAGCCACGGGGCGACACCAGGTGCTGGACCAAAGGATAAACAGACACAAATCTGGCAGCAAGAGTCACAAGACTGGGAAACTTGTAGGAGAACGGGTGGGTAGCCGTCTTGGTCTGATTGGCTAATCTGCTGGCATTCATTGATCTTACTGGCCACCTGATCCAACTTCAGCCCTACGGATGCATCTTGGCTGCAACTGGCCCTTCATAACGGCTGCCCCCCACCCTCTTTTTCCTGTAAGTGGGGCCTGAGGAGATTTCATTTCATTGTGTCTGACAAAGTGTGCTTGCACACTCAAGCTTATACTTTGAATAAAACTTTGTTGGTCTGAAGGTGCCACTGGACTCAAATTTTGTTTTGTAGGAGAACACTTCAACCTTACAGGGCATTCAATGGGTGACCTCAAAGTAGCTGTTTTATTGCAAAGGAACTTCAGGAACAGACTGGAAAGGGAAAATGCTGAGTTGCAAGTTATTACAACACTCGGAACAATGGAATCCCCAGGACTTAACAGGGATATTGGTTTCTTATCTCAGTACATATGCTAACCTCATTCTGCCCTTACATCTGTGTTCTCACCAGTCCTCCAGATCACCAATCCCTCTTCATTTTATTTGGAATAATAGGTTAGAATAGTAGATGGTAATGTAACATAATGAATAGTAGAATGTAATGTAATGTAATGTGGAATGGTAGATTGGAATGTATTTCTCTAGTCCAGGGACAGGGGAGATAACTACACAGCCAGTTGCCCCATTCCAAAGAAGAAGAGGCTGTAAAGTCGCCTCCTTACTTGAGAGGAGACAGATGGAGGGTAATAGCGTGGTTTCAGTTAATTACTCTCAGCACTCCACAATTTAGGACACATCTGCCCATCCATCTCCAGTTTTGACATATTTATTTCCTTCACGGTTTCCCCTCGAAATTAAACCCATACAGATGGTGACCATATCAACTAAGCTTGTTTTATTCCTGTTTGGTCCTCAACTCTGTTAAATATCTTTATAGTGCTGTATGCTAATTTACTGCTCACCCTCCTCTGCCTATATGTATGGACTGGGAATTTCCACTTCATGGTATCTGAAGAAGTGTGTGTGCGCATGAAAGCTTACACCTTGAATAAAACTCTGTTGGTCTTAATGGTGCCGCCGGACTCAGATTTCATTTATACTGTAAGCCACTTTGAGCTCCTTAAGGAAGAAACCTGGCTACTAAATGTTTCAAATGAAATGAATATTACTAACTTAAAACCTTTTGCCCCACCTTTCTCCCCAAAGGGATCCCAGTTGAAAATTTAAGAACCTGACAGTCTCTTTATTGACCGTGAGTCCCAAGAGCCAGCCCACAAGTCCTCTGTTCAGTTACGCCACTTTTACAGAAGAGGTGAGGCTGCGCCTGAAAGAGAAACGGGGTCCCCAAGGGCTGCTTCCCACCCAGAGCCTCCCCCACCCTGCTGCCCTTGCCTGGGGCTTCAGCCGCGCAGATCCGAAGGGGGCCCAGCTCAGCCAAAAGCCGAGAAACTCAAACCAGCCTGGGCTTTTTGTCCTGTTGTTTCAACAGGGCTCTTTCGTGACTCTCACTTGGGCTGGAGGGCCGTCCAATTCATTGAGACTCAGAATGAAGTCGCCCTACTCTTGAGGAGCCTCACTTACTTGGGAGTAAATGGATGATTGGCTCCCCCTCCCTGCCCCCATCAAGGATTCACTCATTCGTGGTGCTTTCCGGTAATGTGGTTTTATTGTGATACAAAAGCGTCAAGAGGAAAAATAAATAAATATTTCAGATTTACCGTCTCAGTAACCAGACTGCAGCTACTCCGATATAAATGCGAATTAAAAAAACAGCCATTCCGCAAAAAGGCAGGAGGGAGGGGAAAGAGCGGTCCTGAGTTATACTCAGAAGAGCTCTGATCTGAGCACTGTGCAATTC
>NW_015171567.1:248727-263790 GCF_001447785.1 Gekko japonicus | reverse complement strand
GCTCTGTTGTTATTTTCATCCCAGTTACCCTTCCCATGCTAGAATTTAGTAAAAACTCAGTCTGAATTATTTTACTCTGGCTCTGCTGGACTATTTTATCTCTGCTAAATACCATTTTTTTCAATATCTCACTATCACCCAACAGAAGGGCAGAATTTGGAGATGGGAGGGAAGTCAGCAGGGATATGAAGCCACAGAGTCCAGCCTCCAAAGCTGCCGCTTTCGGGGGGGGGGGGGGGGGGGGGGGTCTGTCTATCTGTCTCCTGGAGGCCTTTTACAACCCCAGGAAAGGCTGCCCTACAGGACCAAGCCCCTCCCCACTCCGGCCACAGAGAGGTCACACCTTGACACCCCCCTCCCCCAGGATTACCAGTGACTAGACCCAACAGGTCCCAGAAGGAAGAGAACTCCCAGGAAAGGGGGCAGGCGTGACACCATGACCCACCGCCCTGGGGGGCTGCACGGCCAACACCAAGCCTGCAGGGGGCACCAGCGCAGGAGAGGCAAAGAGGTCAGGTCTCCGCAGAGAGAGGGGCTCCCTGGAATTCACTGCCCAAAGGATGCGGTGATGGCCACAGGCACAGAGGGCTTTAAAGGGAGATTAGATAGATTCATTTTTATTTATTAATTATTTGTATTAAATCCCACCCATTTCGCGAACAGGCTCAGGGCGGGTAACATCAATGATAATAAATACAATTGAAATTTAATAACAGCAAAAAATCAGCCGCCTATAAAAGATTCTGGCCAGTTGGTACAGATGAAGTCGTGGCCCGTTATCAGTGGGTGGGTGACAGCAACATCAGGGAGGCCATATATGGATGCCGGCTGATGCTCTGTCTCCTTGGTGCTTGGGGGGGGGGCACAGTGGGAGGGCTCCTAGTGTCCTGGCCCCACTGCTGGACCTCCTGATGGCCCCTGGGATATTTGGCCACTGTGTGACACAGAGTGTTGGACTGGATGGGCCTTTGGCCTGATCCAACATGGGCATCTCTTATGTTCTTAACAGTGTCTTGCAGGCCCTGCAGTATTGAAGGAGATCCCACAGGGCCCTGATCTCAGAGAAAGCCCTGGCCCAGGGCAAGATGGACATCCCTCAGTCCAGGGACCACCAGGAGGTGTTGACATTTAGAAGGTAGCACTCTTCAAGGCGTATATACGGGAAGAGGCGGTCTCTTAGATAGGTCAGTCCCAGGCCATATAAGGCTTTGAAGGTCATCACCAGCACCTTGAAGTGAATCCGGTACTCAACTGGCAACCAGTGCAGTTGGTGGAGCACATGGCGAATGGGAGCCTGCACAGGCGTCAACGTCCGCAGGTGTGCCGCTTCCTTCTGCCCCAGTAGTAATTTCTGGGTCACCCTCGAGGAGAGTAAGCCTGCATAAAGCGAATTGCAGTAATCAAGCCTGGAAGTGACCATTGCATGGGTCACCGTAGCGAAGTCTTGAGGGGAGAGACAGAGCTTCAGTAGCATAATCTGCCTACGAAGGGAAAATGCACAGTGCCTAAAGCCTCAGCCAGATTTCCAGGAATGGAGGATGGATGGCTGTCCATTAACAGATAGAGCAAGGTGTTACCAGCATACTGATGACAACCCAGCCCATAACTCTGGACTCATTGGGCGAGGGGGCACATATAGATGTTAAATAACATTCGTGGCACAATCGCCCCCTGTGGCACTTCACATCCCAGTGGGAATCGCGGGGAGACCCTCTTGCCAAGTGCCACCCTCTGTCCCAACCACAGAGAAAAGAGGAAAACCATTTCAAGACAGTCCCCTGAACTCCGATGTCAGTGAGGTGGTGGGTAGCTGACCGTATCAAACACGGCTGTTAGGTCTAATAACAACAGCGGCACTGCTCTGCCCAGATCCAAGTATCTATGGAGGTCATCTGTGAGGGTGACCAGAGCCATCATGGAGGATACGTTTATCAATAGCTACTAGCCATGGTGACCGAGGGGAACCTCCATGTTCAGAGGCATTCAAGCCTCTGAATCCCAGAGCCAGGAGACAACTTTAAGGGAAGGCCTTGGCCTCTCTGGCCTGTTGCTGGCCCTCCAGAGGAACTGGCTGGCCCCTGTGTGAGATGGGAGGCTGGACTAGGTGGACCCTCCCTGGTCTGACCCAGCAGGGCTCTTCTGAAGGTCTTATCGGGAGAAGGCCTCAGCCTCTCTGCCCTGTTGTTGGCCCTGCAGAGGAACTGGCCTGGCCCCTGTGTGAGACGGGATGCTGGACTAGATGGACCCTCCCTGGTCTGACCCAGCAGGGCTCTTCTGGTGTCCTTCTCAGGGAAAGGCCTCAGCCTCTCTGGCCTGTTGTTGGCCCTCCAGACAATGCCTACAAGATTTGGGGTGGGGTGGGTGGCTGGACAAAAAACAGACAGTGCTTGGAATCCACACACACCCCAGTCCAAAGCTGCAGGCAACAGCTACCGAAGGGTTAGGGAAGGGGTCCACGACACGGTGCCCACCAAGTGCTTATGGGAAGCGGGCATTTGCCCAGCAGGGCTTCTGACCGGCCCTTGGAGATCTCATTGGCTGTGCGGACTTTCTAAAACGTTGCTTTGGCAGCTGCTGCCCCCAGGACCTTGTGCTGAGAGCCAGCAGGGTACAGTCGTCAAAAGCAGCCGGCTCCCATCTGAAGAGCCGGGCTTGGTCCCCCACTCCTGAACCCTGCTGGGGACCTTGGGTCAGTCACCCTTCTCTCAGAACCCGAACACGCTCAGCCCCACCTGCCTCACGAGGTACCTGTTGTGGGGAGAGGAAGGGAAGGAAATTGTAAGACGCCTTTGGGTGAGAAAAGGGGGGCATAGAAACTGGCCCGTAGCTAATATGGGGCCCATGGGGCCTGTCATGATCTGGGCTGTGCCACCAGAGGCCTACTAGGCCCATGGAGCCTGGCTAGCAGTAGGTGAGGCTGGGCCTACAACTCCCAGAAGCCCCTGAGAGGTTTTGGAGCCAAAATGGACCAATAGGGAAGAAGAGGGCTGGGGAACAAAAGGCCTGGTGCCAGAGCAGAAGCTGTTCTTCCTTCCAGAGGGCAGAGCCAGAAGGAAGGCTGCTGCAGGGGAGAGACCCTCATCCTGAGGGAAGGGTGAGTAGTCTAGTGTCACTTGGAATAGTGAGCTAGGGACAGTATATATTTAGACGTGCCAGGGCATTTGATTTCTTTTCTTTTCACCCACTTACTGTTATTATTCCTGCACCTTGTTGTTTGACCTCCTACAAAATAAACCTTTTCCTTGTTGTACTCTGCCTGGTCCTCACGCCTGTTATTCGGCCTAAAGGGAGGTCTGAAGGTCTTGGGAGGGTGCTCCGGGCCTTCTTAAGGGATCCTAAATCCAGAGTGGTGGCAGCGTCAGGTGCCACCCCACCTGAGCCGTGAAAGGGCCCGGCCCCCTCCCTCCCGGGCTGCCCCCAAAGTGCTCCAACTTAACACCTGCATTGTACTTTCATTCAATTTGCTGGTGGGCCCCTCGACGCCACCTCCCCCAAAATTTCCTAGCTACGGGGCTGCATAGAAACCTCCTCTCCACTGTGTAATGTGAGAGGACGCTGCGGCAGCACCTTTGTGGAGGCAGCCATCTTGTGGGTGTGCCCCCCCCACAGTGTCAAAACTCCAAAGATGCCCCCAGGCTCGAAAGGGACGTGGCTCCTCCCCGTGTGAGGGGGCCAGGGGCATCCTCCCCACCCCAGTGGCTACGGCTTCTCCCCTGGCGGAGGGCTCCGTGAAAGGCACAGGCTGCTCGTGGCTGAGCACGTGGCTCAGGGCAAGGACCTCGAGGATTGAAATCGCCCACTGGCCAAGGGGCTCACACCAGAGCTAGAGCAAAGGGGAAGGGCCAGGCCCTGGGAGACCCCTGTGCGTCCCCCCCCCACATCACAAACGGGCTGCTCCAAGAATCCTCCTGGTCCAGAGGAAGGAGAGGATCTCCAGGCAACAAAGAAATTGGACTCTCTGGCATTATAACCTGCTGAGGCCCCTCCCCTCCCCAAATCCTGCCCTGCTTCGGCACCCCTCCCCCCAAATCTCCAGGTATTTCCCAATCGGGAGCAGGCAAACCTATCTCTGCCCCCCCCCCAATGTACCTGAGGGAGGAGGGCGGCAGGAAGGATCCTGACAGAAAACCCTCCCTACTCCAACAGGCCAGCAGGGGTCTAATAAATGTCCCCCTTTGGAGTCATATTTCCAGTTTGGTGTAGTGGTTAAGTGTGTAGACTGTCATCTGGGAGAACCGGGTTTGATTCCCCACTCCTCCTCCACTCGCAGCTGCTGGATGACCTTGGGCAAGGCATAGTTCTGACAAGAGCTGTTCTCTCAAGAGCAGTCCTTGAAAGAGCTCTCTCAGCCCCACCTCCCCCACAGGGTGTCCTGTTGTGGGGAGGGGAAGGGAAAGGAGATTGTAAACCACTCTGAGACACGGAGTGAAGGGCGGGATATAAATCCAATCTCTTCCTCTTATTATTTGGGATTAGTTCACAACCCTCTCAGTTCTGGAGAAAGGCACGTTTATGGAAAACGGGGCCCTGAATGTACCAAACCCTGCACGGAAATGTTAATATGTCTATGTGTTAAGAACACTTAGGAAACCAGCAGTCAGAGCGTAACAAAGGCATCAGCTTGCAATACTTGATTCCCGTGCCCAGAGCTCACCGAGGCCTGGAGTTTTGCAAAACCGCACTCAGAAATTCGGTTCAGCGTCCAAGGCGTCTCCTTTTGTCCTGTTCGGCTGAGATTCCAACAGATTCATGGGGGAGGAAGGAGAGGTGTGTGCGGCTGAACCTGAGCCAAGACCCCTTTTCCCTCCAGCCCCTGGACGCAAGCGGTGGGCACGGAGAGAGGGCTGCCTCCATCACGCCCCGCAGATGCACTTGCTGGGGCCACCTGGCCGGCTACAGAAAAAGCAGCACGGGGGCCTGTAAGGGACCCAGGCACTGGTATCGTCCTGCTGCCTGGATCACAGCAGCGACCCCTGGAGTGTGGGACAAAACAAACACTGGCTAGCGCTGGGCGGCCGTCGGGCATGGCTCGCTGTGAGTTCTGCCCGGCAGGACCCTTGGAGGCAGCCCTAGCAGGCCACAGCTGTGCCAGTCCGCTTCCTTCCTCCTCCCAGGAGCCAGGTGCAAGCCAGAGGCACAACACCCTCCAAAAAGATCCGCAGCTGGGGCGGGAGAGCCCTCAAAGTCTAGGCTTCAACCTCCAAGGGGTCTTCTTTGCTGTCCCACCCTTCGGGCTGCTCGGTGGAGGTCGGCTGTGTCACGCCAAACTGAGACAGCTTTGCGGCCTTCTGCTCCAAGCTCTGCTTCCGCCACTTAATTCGTCTGTTCTGGAACCACACCTTCACCTGCATGGAGGGCAAAACCACCCGACAGTGAGAGCCGAGACTAGGGAGGGCTGGGAAAGAGAGTCGGCCAGGTTCCACTCAACTCTTTGCTCCACTTTGGCCCTGCAGTTGCTGCCCTGGCAGGACGCACCCCCCCCCCTCTTTTGGGTGCCTTCCGACCTTATGGTTACTGTTAACCCAGGCTGTACCCCAAACGGCCCCAAAGGACAGGCTGGTTGGTCCTCTCAGGTGAAGAGGAGGGGAGGTTCCGGGTAGGAAAGGGCGCTGCTGTGCTGATGTCCGTGAACATAAGAACATGAGAGAAGCCAACATTGGATCCAGTCCAACACTCTGTGTCACACAGTGGCCAAAAATACCAGGTGCCATCAGGAGGTCCATTAGTGGGGCCAGGACACTAGAAGTCCTCCCACTGTTGCCCCCCCCCCAAGCACCAAGAAGACAGAGCATCACAGTCGGGGTCTCAAAATCTATTGACCTTCCCTGGCCCGAGGAAATACCAGTGCCATCAGGAGGTCCAGCAGTGGGGCCAGGACATTAGAAGCCCTCCCACTGTTGACCCCCCCCCCAAGCACCAAGAAGACAGAGCATCACTTGCCCCAGAGCCCCTAGCTATACCTTGTGGCTAATAGCCACTGATGGACCTCTGCTCCATATGCTTATCTAATTCCCTTTTGAAGCTGTCCATGCTTGTAGCACCCACCACTTCCTGTGGCAGTGAATTCCATGTGTTAATCACTCTTTGGGTGAATAAGTACTTCCTTTTATCCGTTCTAACCCGACCGCTCAGCAATTTCATGGAGTGCCCACGGGTTCTTGTATTGTGAGAAAGGGAGAAAAGTACCTCTTTCTTTACCTGCTCTTTCCCATGCATAATCTTATAAACCTCGATCATGTCACCCCTCAGTCGTCTTTTCTCCAAGCTAAAGAGCCCTAAGCGCTTTAACCTTTCCTCATAGGGAAAGTGTTCCAACCCTTTTATCATTCGAGTTGCCCTTTTCTGCACTTTTTCCAAAGCTATAATATCCTTTTTAAGGTGTGGTGACCAGAACTGCACACAGTATTCCAAATGAGGTCTCACCATTGATTTATATAGGGGCAATATGATACTGGGTGTTTTGTTTTCAATTCCCTTCCTAATAATCCCCAGAATAGCATTGGCCTTTTTTATTGCAGTCACACACTGTCTCGACATTTTCAGTGAGTTATCTACTCCAAGATCTCTCTCTTGATAAGTCTCTGCCAGTTCAGACCCCATCAATGTGTATTTATATTTAGGATTTTTGGCTCCAATGTGCATCACTTTGCACTTGGCCACATTGAATCCTATTTGCCACATTGACGCCCACTCGCCCATCCTTGACAGATCCCTTTGGAGTGCCTCACAATCCTCCCTGGTTCTCACCACCCTGAACAACTTTGTGTCATCTGCAAATTTAGCCACTTCACTGCTTTCTCCCAACCAATGCTCCCTCTAAGGTATGGAGCCTTGTGAGCAAAAATTCTACTTTGTGAGCTACTGGCATTAAAGTTGTGAGCAGGCAATTTGGCTACTGCATAAAATAGTTTGTTCTGGAGCCATCCTTCCTGAGCTAAGACAAAGGTCTGTGAGCCGGAGGCTAAAAAACTCAGCTTAGAGGGAACATTGCTCCCAACTTCAAATCATTAATGAACAAGTTAAAAAGCATCAGACGGAGTACTGATCCCTGCGGTACCCCACTGCTTTCCGCTGAGAAAATTTCCCATTTATACTCACTCTCTGTTTCCTATTAATTAGCCATTAGTTTTTGCCATGAATTAGCCATTAGTTAGTAATTAGTTTTTGATCTACAAAAGGACTTGTCCTTTTATCCCATGACTATTGAGCTTGCTTAGGAGCCTTTGATGAGGACTGTTCCAGAGCTCCCATTTATAAACTGGGGGAAACCCCTGGAGGTGCACAAATCCACCATGATGCTGCAGGGACTCTGGAAAAAACCCCACTTCCCAACAGCATTGAATTCAGGAGCAGACAGCCCAGCAACAGGTGGTTGAGCCAGGTGCTACCCAATATATCTAAAGGAGCCCTTCTGGTTTGTCTAACTGACTCTTAGCTGCGTGCTCCTCACAGTCTGGCTTTGCCTGCTTTCCCATCTTTTTGCCTTTCTTTAGCCAGAGGCTGGATCCTACCTGGTTCACCCCATTTGGACAAGAAGCCCTTTTGCTGGTCAGTTATGCCGGTATCCTTTTAGATCAGATCATGCCTTTCCTCGTTTGGGGTACACAATCTTGTCCCAGCAGCTTCCAGAGCAGCCGATGAACTGAGCAAATGGACACGAGTCCCTCTTTCTCTGCACAATTCAATCTGGCTGAAATAGGACCCACCCGCCGAACAGGCTTATGAGACGGGAGGAGGGATTTGCTGGTGCCCTGCTTTCAAGTGTGTCTTCGCATCCATAATGGCTAGAAAGCTGCCTGTTTTGTTTTGAGAAAGGAGGAGAGTCCCTGAATCCCTCGGGCCTTTGAAGGGTCAAAGAAAACGGAGCTGTGGGAGCGGCTGCTGGCCAGTGGGGGTCAGCGGAAGAAGAGCGGAAACAGTTCTCTCCTCTGCTCCCTGGAGCGGCATCCACACCTCCCTGGCTACAGCCCTCAGTGGCCACTGGATTTTCCTGCGGTGGACAAGACAAGCCCGTTGCACGCAGTGGCTGTGGCTCTGGGCGGGAATGCTCCCCCTAAGCTGTGGAGTCTTGGGAGCAAAAGTTCTACTTTGTGAGCTGCTGGCCTTAAAGTTGCGAGCGGGCGATTGGGCTGCTGCATAAATTAGTTTGCACTGGAGCCCTCCTTCCTGAGCTAAGACAAAAATGTGTGAGCCGGAGGCCAAAAAAACTGTGAGCTAGCTCACATTAACTCAGCTTAGAGGGAACACTGGCTTGTGGGGGGGAGTTTGCGCCATTTTATTTGAGTAATACGCCTTTATTAAAAGATGTTTGCACCTCCTTTCTCCTTAGCCCAAGGAGGTCCAGGCTCTTGACAGTTTGTTAATAAGATGTTTTTATGGTATTGCTGTGAGCTGCAAGTCTCTAGAGAGGCGGCAGACACATTTTCTGTACAGTGTAACTGCCATCGATGTCATGGACTCCACCGAGGCTACCTGAGGCAAGTCTCTTCTCTCTGTCCCAGCCTCAGCTTCCCCACCTGCAGTACTGGGATGATAACACTGGCCTACCTCAAAGGGCTGTGAGGAGCATTACAACAGTGCCTCAGAGCCCTCTGTACATTCTCAAACACCCCATAAATACTGCTCTCATAGAATCATAGAATGTTAGACTGTTGGAAGGAACCTTGCAGGTCATCTAGTCCAACCTCTGCACTCTGCAGGAGCACAGCCGAAAGATAGCCCTACATACCTACAACATACTCTCTCTCTGTCTCTGCCTCTCTCTTTCTCTCATAGAATCATAGAATGTTAGACTGTTGGAAGGAACCTTGCAGGTCATCTAGTCCAACCCCCTGCACTCTGCAGGAGCATACCGGAAAGATGGCCGTCCAGTCTCAGCTCTCCTTAGCAAGCAGTGCAAGATGTGTGGCACCCGCAATATGGAAAGCGGCAAAGAGAGCCATAAGGAGGGGGGGTGCACCCCCACTCCAGCTGGCCTCGAGCATATGGGACTCTGATCTTGAAAGGGACAGCTCTCCTGCGTCAGTGGCAGGGGGCGCCCCCTCCCCCCCTTTACCTGGGTCTCCGTGAGGTGCAGCGTGGCAGCCAGGTCCACCCGCTCCGTGCCCACCATGTAATGCTGCTTGAGGAACTCCTTCTCCAGCCGCTCCAGCTGCTCCTGCGTAAAGACTGTGCGGACCCTCTTCATCTGGCAGGCACCCCCCGTCTGCCACGAGAGGGCCCCCCCCAGGGAATGGACGGAGGTGCACCGAGAAAGCTCCAGGCCCGGCACTGCAAAGAGGGAGGCGGCAGCGTCAGATGCAGCGCCCCAGAAGACCCTGCCCCCAAAAGCACTTGCATGGTCGTCTACAGCGCAGAGCTGAGCAACAGGAGAGTCAAACATTCGGAAGATGATGCCCGCGGCAGGCACCTCTTCGAGGCTGTGCTATTTCAGACCACCGGAGCAAGTGTTTCTGTGCGTGGGGGGGAGGGGGGTTATTTGAATGCTTCCCAGCACTGAAGTTCTGCATTGCTGCACACAGACATGCAGCCTAGGAGGAAGAGGCCCCACTGTGTTGCTTGCTCCCTTCCCCCACACAGGGAGTTTCCCCCCCAAAAAACATTTTATTAGGATATAATAACAGATTAAACACGTTTTCAAATGATCATACATCCTTTTCTCCTAACTCCCACCCCTTTCTTGGCCTCCCACAGTGCTCCAACCTCCAGCCCATATCTTAAATGTACTCCATGTCACCCTATACCTTTATCACACTCTACCGGTAACATACCATTTTACTATTATTCATATACATTAATCTTTTTTTTTCTATTGTCATCTACCTTCAATAATTATCAAAGCAAATTAAATTGTTCTTAACATCCCAATGTTTCTCTAAATATTCTTTAAAGTCTTTCCAATCTTCAAAAAACTCTTCCGCGTCCAGATTATTAAGCTTCCTTGTTATTTTATCCATTTCAACCATAAAGAGCAGTTTCTTTATGGAAGAAACTGCCCACACAGGGAGTTTTCACATGTGGCAGCCCAGCCCTTTGGCTCGAGCCCCTGGAAGGACAGACTCGGCTCCTGCCTCCAGGGCCACAGGGTCTGGACTGCGTGGCTTGAGCCAGGTTAAGGCGCATGGGGTCTGCTTGAAGGCAGGGGACTGTGGGGTGCTCAGTCCTCCACTGGTCTCAGAAGCATCCTGCACTCCACCGAGTTCCATTCTCAGTGGGCAAGTTGGGACACGCCTCCCTCCCTTCTGTAGCAGGACCTTTACTCCTGCATCCAAACAGAGAATCTGGACTGGTTAGTTCTATTATGAATTAACCTATGAAAACATTTAGCCTCAGATATCTCCAGGATCTATCTGATGGAAGTTGTCCGGCAACTTTTGGTTCTTGATAGTACAAATGGATTAATTTTGAGTTCTGCCCTCTGAACTAAGATCCGCAAACCAGACAGAAAAACCCTCAGAGAGTTGTAAACTTTTACTGAACAAAATAAATAGTTCTCTTTATTAGACAGGATGTTACGAAAAGACAAGCACGTGAAAAGGCTATGTCAAAAACAAGTGCCAAATTTCTCAGAGGGCCTAACATTTTTCAACCATATTAGAATAAGTAAACTTTTAAAGCATCCCAGCTTTTAGGGTATTGTCCTAAAACTGCTTTTTAGGAATTCTGTTACAGACACAACAAGCCACACAGACCTGCACATCCAGACTCCACCCTAGTACCTTCTGATAGTGCCATCGAGGAAAATCCTATCCGCTTATCACAGAGATGCATCCTTACAGGAAAATATCAGTCTTATTTCACACTCAATCTCTTCTAACTCAGACATGGGATTACCATCTAGATAAATCAACTGCTCTTTTTCTGCTGATATGATCTAACAGGTGCATCTAGGAATGCAATCCGGTATGGTCCTCCACTGTCTTTTCTAAAGCAAGAGAAGAGGCCAAACTCTCACCTCTTCCTCTTTAAGAGAACGCCACAAATCTAACATTTCAGTAACTGTTTTAATTAACTGTCAAACAAAACCTTTAGGTGATGTGGGCATGAACTCAAAGGGCAGGAAAAGAGGCGCATGATCAGCAAGGAAAGCGACAACCTCATCAGGAGAGGGCTGCACCTCCAGGCCCCCTGCAAGGCCCCCACATTGGGGTTCCTTCCCCCCCACACACACACCCCCATTTTTAGGGTGGGGGCAAGCAGGGCTGACCCAGGAGGACCATGATGCGGGTCTTTCCCTGGGTGAGTGGGTGAGTGAGTGAGTGAGTGGGTGGGTGGCGAGCTGGGTTGACGAGTGAGTGATTCAGGAGGACTTACTCCACGACAGCCATTTGGGCTTCAGAAGTTCTTAGGCGCTTTAAACAGATCCCCCGCGTAATCCAGTTAATTGCGTGTGTAAGCTTGTCAGGAGAACTAACAGCTAGGGCGAATCGATAAAAGCATTTGGCAAAGTGGTGGAAAGGGGATTTCTTTTTTTTCCCTTTTGTTTTCTTTTTTTAAAAAAGGATACTAGTTCAGCTCATGTGAGCCCAGAGGCGAATAAGATCTCCTGGCTTGATGACTAGGCCGGAGGAGCGGAGGCTTCTAGGTCATCCCCTGTGCCAAGTCAGATCTTCGAAAGGGGTAGAGCTGATAGCAGGTGAAGCGGGAAGTGTTCGTTTGGATTCACAAGACTGGCAATGACTGATACTACTATAATGAAGAAGAAGAGGAGGAGGAGGAGGAGGAGGAGGAGAATGAGGAGGAGGAGATGGGATTTATATTCCGCCCTTCACTACCCAAAGGAGTCCCAGAGCAGTTTACAATCTCCTTCTTCTCCCCACAGCAGGCCCCCCGTGAGGTAGGTGTGGCTGAGAGAGCTCTCTCAAGAACTGCTCTTGAGAGAACAGCTCCAAAATAACTTATGACTGACCCAAGGTCGCACCAGCAGCTACATGTGGAGGAGTGGGGAATCAAACCCGGTTCTGCCAGATTAGAGTCTGCCCACTTAACCATTACACCAAACTGGCTCTCCAGTTAATTAATAACTGAGCATGCAGGGATCTCCCCTGCGGGCCAAAGAAAGTGAGACCAACAGTGAGTAATTATGATGTGGTTTCTAGAGCTGACGTTGAAGAATCCAGTGGGACCACTACTCAGACAATGCGTGCTGACATTTGTAATCACAAGGGTCACTTTGTGAAACCGCATTTCAGATATCCAGTGATCCTTGCAGGACTGAGCCCAGGAGAAGCCAGTTTTTTACCTTTCCAGAAGATGCCAGTTGTGCAGAGTACCGATTGGCTAGCTTTTGTGCTGTCATGGATCAATTCCTCCTTCCCGGAGCTGTTTTTCATGTTATAAAAATGGATGGGGTTTTAATGAAAGAAGGTATCAAAACTGTAATTGAATGTAACACAAGAAGCAGTTGAAGGTTATCTGTAGCATAAAAATGTAGTTGAATTCGCTGCCACCCCTTCCTCGCCTCCCCGGGAGCCGAAAGCGGCGGCCTAGCTGGCGCGCCTGTGCTCGTCGGAACGCGCGGGCAAAGGCGTGTCACTAGCGGCGGCGCCGGGTGGCAGAGGGGGTGGAAGCTGCGTTGCGAGGAGGCGCCCCCCTGCCCTGCCTTCTGCGCCGGCTTGGCTAGGAAAAGGCGGCGGGAGCGCACGCCCGGTGTTTGCCCGGGAGCCCGCGCCATGGGTTGGAGCGGAATGGAGCTTACTCGGAAGTAGGCAGATGGTTGCTTGGAAGCCACTGAAGGAAGCTGGAGCCCAGGGGCACCTTCCAAACCAACCAAGTTTCACTCTGGGTAGAAACTTTTCCCTTTCCCCCTCTCAAAGGTGCCACTGGACTCTGACTCTGTTCTACAGTGCGCATCCGTGGAATCCCTCCCTTCGTCTGTTAACCATCGCTACTGCTCAGAAGTAGGAGCCCAGCTGCAGCTACAGATCCGTGTCTGGCCTTCCAGTGTGCAATTTAGGCCCCAAAAGCGGAGGGGCTAACCTCTGACCCTCAGAACCACCCTGCCCCCCCCCAGACTGGGTAGGAGTGAAAAAGGGAGGCAGTTTTCCTCCAAACGTTTGCCCCGATCCATGGTTTGTGTTAGAGCCTCTGCTTGGCATGCAGAAGGTCCCAAGTTCAATCCCCGGCCTCTCCGGGTAAAGAAGATCAGGCAGGAGGTGACGGGAAAGACTCCCTACCTGGAGAGCTGCTGCCCGCCTGAGCAGACAGTCCTGACCTGCATGGAGGGGTGGGCCCATTCCGTGGAAGGAAGGCAGCTTCATGCCTCCACTCCAGTCCCCCCCCCAGTCCACCAGAGGGGGCCATGCCTGCAGGAGAGACGCTGGGCCTGAGGTCAGACCTCTCCATGGCTCCAGACTTTACTATCAGGATTCAGTCACTTCTTATAACTGGACGAAGTTGAAATTGTTTCATACTCAAGACCCTGTGACCTAAGGCGGAGATATAAGTCAGAGGCCTCATTTTAAATAACCTGCTGCCTTGGTCAGGCACACGTGGGTCGAATGGTGGTTCAGTTGTGTACCTTCTTCTCCTGGTTCCCCCCCCCCCAGATTTTTAGATGCAGTCTGGAGTTGTGTAATGACGTTGTTAGGCCACTGAAGAAGGCCAATTGGCCAAAACGCATTTGGTCAGGGTCACAAATGGTCTATACAAATAGTCTGTGTTTGAGGTAACTGCGTGATTTTATTCTGATCTGATGCCCCCTGGTATTTTTGGCCACCGTGTGACAGAGTGTTGGGCTGGATGGACCATTGGCCTGATCCAACTTTGGCTTCTCTTATGCTCTTCTTTCTAAAAGAAACCAACCCTGACTGTTCCCTGGAAGGCCAGATAATGAAATTGAAGCTCAAATACTTTGGCCACCCAATGAGAAGGGAGCCCTCACTGGAGAAGACCCTGATGCTGGGAAAGACTGAAGGTCAAAGAAGACGGGGACGGCAAAGGATGAGAAGGTCAGGCAGTGTTATCAGGGCAACTGACATGAAATTGAGCCAACTTCAGAGGACGGCGGAAGACCGGAAGGCCTGGCGGGAGCTGGTCCATGGGGTCGCGAAGAGTCGGACTCGACTGTGCGACTGAACAACAACAACAACAATGCTCTTATGCTCTTACTAGTTGGGCCTACTTTTGTTTTTATCGAATTTGTAATACAGATGCTCTCACACACACCACGGATCGGGGCAAATGTTTGGAGGAAAACTGCCTCCCCTTTTCAGTACCCAGTCTTGGGGGGGGCAGGGTGGTTCCGAGGGTCAGAGGTTAGGCCCTCCGCTTTTTCAGCCCAGATTGCACATTTGGAAGGCCAGACACGGATCTCTAACTGCAGCTTGGCCCCTACTTCTGAGTAGTAGCAATGGGAAACTGATGAGGGCTGGGATTCCACGGACGCGCACTGTAGAACAGAGTCAGAGTCCAGTGGCACCGTTAAGAGGGGAGAAAGGGAAAAGTTTATACCCAGAGTAATACTTTGTTGTTGAGGGGTGACATGATTAAGGTTTACAAGTCCTCCAGTGGCTTCCAAGCAACGCGGCCGCCCACCTGAATCTGCCTACTGCCAAGTCAGCTCCGTTCCTCTCCATTCCATGGCGCGGGCTCCCGGGCAAACACCGGGCGTGTGCTCCCGCCGCCTTTCCCTGTGTTACATCAGCTGTATTATATGATTTTAGAGTTGTTTTAGTCCTGATTTATGTTTTGAATGTAATTTACTTACCTAATTTTATGTGAGCTGGCCTTGGCTGGGAGGGCAGGGCAGCGATTTGATATATAAATAAATAAATAAATTCATGTATTTTTGTATATGTGGTAGTATTTAATGCTTCAGATACAGAACTATTGGGCCTTCACAGCCTTAGGGTTGCCACCCTCCAGGTGGCACCTGGAGATCTCCTGCTGTTACAGTTGGCCTCCAGAAGACCCAGATCAGTTCCCCTCGAGGAAGCCTGGGAAAGAGAAGGCTCAGAGGGGACATGACGGCAGTCTTCCAAGTATCTGAAGGGCTGTCACGTAGGAGATGGAGCAGATCTATTCTCTCTTGCTCCGGATGGCAAGACTAGATCTAATGGGTGG
>NW_015171567.1:240082-248701 GCF_001447785.1 Gekko japonicus | reverse complement strand
TACCGGCTAAATATCAGGAGAAACTTCCTAACTGTGAGAGTGGTTGAGCAGTGGAACGGTCTGCCTCAGGAGGTGGTGGATGCTCCTTCGCTGGATGTTTCCAAGCAGAGGCTGGACGGCCCTCTTTTGGGTATATTGTAGGGCTATCTTTCGGCTGTGCTCCTGCAGAGTGCAGGGGGCTGGACTAGATGACCTCTAAGGTCCCTTCCAACTTTAACGTTCTATGATTCTAAGTGGCTGCTTTGGAGGGTGGACTCTCTGTGGCATTGGACCCCTGCAGAGGCCCCTCCCCAGGCTCCACCTCCAGAAATTTCCCAGCCCAGATCTGGCAACCCTAATTCTGACTTCTTTAACTTTTCGGTTCTTGATTCAATTCCTTTTCCGTTAAATGCCCCCCCCCTTCTTGTGTCTTGTTCTGAACTCTGGAGAACATCAGCTGCAATGAAGACAAAAAAGGGGGGGATATTAAAGAAAAACTGAGACTGTTTTAATGGGACCCTCTGTCTCCACTGGGCAGAAAGACTCGTGAAGCAGGAGTAGCCTTTTCAGACATTTCAGTCCACCTGTACTCGGAGGCTGGCAACTGTGTGTACCTCTTCCCAACATGCGTGTTCACCACGTTGTCTGAAAGGGGCAGCATGTGGGTTTTCAGCTGTAAAGGTAAAGGTTTCCCTTGCTCAAAAGCCAGTCGAATCCGACTTTAGGGGGCGCTGCTCATCTCCGTTTCCAAGCCGAAGAGCCAGCGCTGTCTGAAGACGTTTCCGTGGTCATGTAGCTGGCGTGACTAAATGCCGAGTCACACAGAATGCTGTTACCTTCCCACTGAGGTGGGGCCTATTTATCTACTTGCAATTTCCTGCTTTCAGACTGCTAGGTTGGCAGGAGCTGGGGCCGGAGATGGCAGGACCGGGAAGTATGTAGTGTGCAGAGGAGCTCTCTGTGTGTGTGTGTGTGTGTGTGTGTGTGTTCAAAACTGGCACGTTGCCCCTTTCAGAGGTTGTGGGAACCTTGCACGGCGGGAGGATCACTGGTAGGGAAGGCCCCTGACAGCTGGGGTGGGCAGGCAGCTGGTACGCTTGACTGTGACGTCTGGAAAGGGCTGATGCATGGGAGATGCCAGGTCAGAGTTCGAAAGCTGGCAAAAGACTCCTGAGACTGCTCAGCTGCGGCCCGAGAGGCAGAGAGTGCCCAGCCGGGACCTCAGAGCAGGGGGGGGGGAGTGGCCCACGAGCTGGGGAGGAAATGAAGCTCCAGCACATTAGGGGGGGGGACATGCAGACTTCAGATCTATGCTGGTGGGGTCTGAAGTGGCCGGCTGGCAGCCAACCGAGAGGAGATCTTGGCGTTGAGGTGGTGGTGGTGGTGGTGGAGACTTCCATGGAACTGCCAGCCCATGTGCGGTGGGGGTGGAAAGGGCCGGTTCGGTCCCGATGGTCCTTAGGAAAGGGACTGGCCATAAAAAGGGCCGGTCCTGTAATGTCTTTAGGGAGGCTGCAGAGGGCGCCGCGGGTGGCAACAGGGAACTGAACTGCCCTCTGAGCCGAACCTGGCAAGACCCTCCCTTTGGCTGCTGTATTATGCTGCAGATATTGTTATATGATCTTAAGCAGAGTTGCACCCTCCTAAGACCATTGATGTCCGTGGATTTAGATGGGTGTAACTTGATTAGGACTGCGTGTGTGTGTTCAAAACTGGCACGTTGCCCCTTTCAGAGGTTGTGGGAACCTTGCACGGCGGGAGGATCACTGGTAGGGAAGGCCCCTGACAGCTGCGGTGGGCAGGCAGCTGGTACGCTTGACTGTGACGTCTGGAAAGGGCTGATGCATGGGAGATGCCAGGTCAGAGTTCGAAAGCTGGCAAAAGACTCCTGAGACTGCTCAGCTGCGGCCCGAGAGGCAGAGAGTGCCCAGCCGGGACCTCAGAGCAGGGGGGGGGAAATGAAGCTCCAGCACATTAGGGGGGGGGACATGCAGACTTCAGATCTATGCTGGTGGGGTCTGAAGTGGCCGGCCGGCAGCCAACCGAGAGGAGATCTTGGCGTTGAGGTGGTGGTGGTGGTGGAGACTTCCATGGAACTGCCAGCCCACGTGCGGTGGGGGTGGAAAGGGCCGGTTCGGTCCCGATGGTCCTTAGGAAAGGGACTGGCCATAAAAAGGGCCGGTCCTGTAATGTCTTTAGGGAGGCTGCAGAGGGCGCCGCGGGTGGCAACAGGGAACTGAACGGCCCTCTGAGCCGACCCTGGCAAGACCCTCCGTTTGGCTGCTGCATTATGCTGCAGATATTGTTATATGATCTTAAGCAGAGTTGCACCCTCCTAAGACCATTGATGTCAGTGGATTTAGATGGGTGTAACTTGATTAGGACTGCGCCCTAAGTGGCGAGATCTGCCTCTGAATAGATCTGCCTAATAGAATCACTGCCCTGACTGGGACGGCCCAGGCCAGCCTGATATTGTCAGAGCCGGGATAGTGCTTGGATGGGGGACCGCCCAGGAAGCCCAGGGCTGTGACACCGAGGCAGGCAACGGCCGACTACCTCTGAACAACGTCTCTTGCCTTGAAAAACCCTCCAGGGCTGCCAGAAGTTGGCTGCAACTTGACAAAACTTTCCACCGCCATTGGAATCACTGCTCAGAGATGGAGAAAGCACTCTGTATATGCCCAGAGGAGATATCTTCCCCACCCTGGGGCAGACAAAGGCAGACTGAACTAATATTCTCTCTTGCTCCGGATGGCGAGACTCAATCTAATGGGTGGAAATGACAAGGGAGTCGTTACCGGCTAAATATCAGGAGAAACTTCCTAACTATCAGAGTGGTTGAGCCAAGGAACAGTCTGCCTCGGGAGGGGGTGGATGCTCCTTCGCTGGGCGTTTTCAAGCGGTGGCTGGACGGCCCTCTTTCGGGTATGTTGTAGGGCTATCTTTCGGCTGTGCTCCTGCAGAGTGCCGGGGGTTGGACTAGGTGGACCAGAGAGGTCCCTTGATTTTATGATTCCATAATGCATAGCATTAGAGAATGAAGCTCCAGGGCCTGGGATCCTAATATAGTCTTGTGCGGGAGGGCTGTACCTCATTATAGTCTCTTGTGGGAGGACTACCACATTAACCTCAAACAGTGGTTCCTTTCCAAAACAAGGGAGGTGCTGCAGTTTGTCTCTTAGTGGAAGCGACATCATCTGATGTAGAAGCCTTTGCTGCGGAACGATGGAAGTGCATTCTGCGTATGCTCAGAGACATGCTCTTTAGCATCACTTCAGATCTTGAGGATGAAAAATCACCCCCAATCTAGCGGAATCTCAGCTTTGGAGTTTGTGTTCTGCTGTTTTACTTGAGAGGTGGCATTGGTTTCCATCCGGGCTTTTATCCCCTGGAGGTGGGTTTACTGGAGATGCGGGGGGGGGGCGGGCTTGGAGGCTGTCCTCATTTCTTCGGAGAAGTTGCTTTCTAGCCCCATTTCCAGTTTCCTAATTTGAACCTGGGCTCTAAAGAAAACCTAAGCGATTGGACCACCTAGGGACCCCAGGACAGCTGTACAAGCCACCCTAGGGGGGACAATTTAGGGGCGGGGGCAGTTTCAGGGGTGTCAATGAGGCTTCCTGCAGTCCCAGAGATGTGCTCCAGGTCTCTTCCCGGGGGCTGCAGCATGCAGCCACTGGGGGAATGTCCGGGGTTAGGCCTGGCATGGAAGACCCCCACCAGTGGGGGGCCCTTCTGCTGCTGTTTGTCCCCCTAGCAGCCGGAGCAAGACGGGAATGCTGCTAGCCCCTTCCCCACGGGGAGCAAAGGGGGCCAGAGTAGGTGTGAAATTTCTCATGGGCAAAGCAAAGGGATGGGACCCCCGCGGGGTGCCAGGGCTGAGGGAGGGGGGGCAGCAGGCAGGGAGCGGCGGGGGCAGTTTCAGGGGTGTCAATGAGGCTTCCTGCAGTCCCAGAGATGTGCTCCAGGTCTCTTCCCGGGGGCTGCAGCATGCCGCCACTTGGGGAATGTCCGGGGTTAGGCCTGGCATGGAAGACCCCCACCAGTGGGGGGCCCTTCTGCTGCTGTTTGTCCCCCTAGCAGCCGGAGCAAGACGGGAATGCTGCTAGCCCCTTCCCCACGGGGAGCAAAGGGGGCCAGAGTAGGTGTGAAATTTCTCATGGGCAAAGCAAAGGGATGGGACCCCCGCGGGGTGCCAGGGCCGAGGGAGGGGGGCAGCAGGCAGGGGGTGGGGGTGGGAAAAGCCCAGATTCTGAGAAACCCAGTGGCGGAGTGGACCGAATGGGGCTTTGTGCGCTGGGAGAGATTGTAAAATGGGCCTCCCCTCCAGGGCTCAATGGGGAACAAGCCCCCAGTCCATCTAATAGTCATTAGCATCAATTAGAAGCGTTTGAAGTGGCCAGCAGCTTTGTGCCTGGGCCGAAAGAGAGCCCTCCTTTCAGGCAGCACAAAATAACATCTGGAAGGGGGAGGGAGCAGCCCCCCCCCCCCCCTTTGCCTTTCATCTCTTGTCAAGGTGCTTGGAATGTTAATGCCCCCTATTCTCTAATGGAGTTACCAGGAAATGCTTTTCACTCCTGGACGCTGGGCTGGGGGGAGGTTGTTTAGAAAAGGGGGGCCCAGCGGCCTCCTTGCTGGAATGCCTACCCCTCCTGTCTCCCTGTCTCCCTCGTTCCCGGGAAAGAAAGGGGATCAGGGGGTATCCCTTGATCGGTCACTCTGTCCGTCCGTCCATGGGCATTTTTTCTCTAGCGACTCTTCCTTCCTGCCTGCCTGCTAGGCAGGTGGGGTTGGAGGAGCCCTTGCCCTGCGGCACAGAGCCTGGGTCCGGAGAGGCAGGTGGCTGAGCACCCCCTCCCTCCCTCCCACACACACACTCACCCACACCTGGCCGGCTCGCCCGCTGGTGCAAGATTTCCCAGGTCATTACCAGGGGGTGAAAATCCCCAGCTTCCAAACAGGAACACATTAGCCAAGCACACACCACTAATGGGGAGGGGGGGTGCAGAGGGGGGCCCTTTGTCAACCAGGCAGGAGGGGATGAGGGAGGGAGGGAGGGAGGGAGGGGGCACCCCCTGGAAACCTAAAACTGGAAGCCAAGTTTACCAGGACCATCGGCTTCCCCGTGAGGCTAAGGAGGAGCCGCTTCTCCAGCAGCAAGCCTGGCCTGGGAAGTAAGTCACTCTTCAGCAGCAGCCGCTAAAACCTGCAGGCTGAGGAGGGGAAGCCGCCATCCCATCCGGTTGCCAGCCTCCAAGTGAGGCCTGGAGACAGGCCCCCCCCCCCGAATGACAGCTGATCTCCAGACGATGGAGGGAGGGGGTGCTGTTTTGGAGGGTGGACTCCTGTGGTTTTGCACCCACAGAGGTGAAAAAGCCCTTGCCCCAAATTTCCAGGGGTTTCCCAATGTGGAGTTGGCAACCTGAACGTGGCTGCACAAGATGTGGGACTTCTTTCTGCTTGAAAAAATTCCATGATCACTAGCAGAGAATATGACACAAGTGACCTTTTAAACCCCTTGGACATAGGGTATTCTATCATAGACAAGCTTGAAACAGACAAGATGGACCTAGAAACTTTGTTTGAGGCCAAATTTAAACTTTTAACCTACGGATAAGTCGTGGTAAATAGAAGCTTCGAGGACAGCATTTCTATGTACAATTTCTCACTGTAACCACTATTAGCAAATTTGGTATAATTATATACTTCAGGTGCCTTATAGAGTTAGTAAGCCCAATAAGTTTAGCCCAACTGATTCAACCTTTGTTAGGATATTACTGTTATATGGGACTATACCTACTTTGGTGCCAGTTTGGTGTAGCGGTTAAGCGCGCGGACTCTAATCTGGGAGAACGGGGTTTGGTTCCCCACTCCTCCACTTGCACCTGGCTGGATGACCTTGGGCAAGCCGTAGTTCTGATAAGAGCTGTCCTTGAAAAAGAGCCATTTCCGTCAAGAGCTCTCTCAGCCCCATCTACCTCACAGGGTGTCTATTGTGGGGAGGGGAAGGGAAAGGAGTTTGTCAGCCGCTCTGAGACACCTTTGGGTAGTGAAGGGCCATGGGGTATAAATCCAATCCCTTCTCTTCTTCTTTGTGCACTCTCTCTCTCTCTGTTCAGCTGATTTACTCAAAAGAAGCAAACGGGCTAGGATTGGGGTGGGGGTACTTTCCCATGAGGGGTGCCGGTTGCACCTTTTCCCAGCTCAGAGAAGAACTGACACACCAGCTGGCATCCTGTCAGGACAGAACATCGCCCCAAACCCAGAGCCAAGCTCTGGCTATGCAAAGAGGGATTCCCTCCATGTGCGCCCCATCTGCCTACACAAAGTGCTCAGGGCAAGTCGCACGATCCGAAAACAGCAAAGAAGAAAACTCTCAGTAGTCAAGGCCAGCAGAAAAGCTGCATTATAAACCCCTGTTTCTTTTTTATTGTTAACAAACTCGAAGCAAACTTTGCAGATAAAATAGCTTAGAGAAAGAAAAACCTACATTTAAGGAAGATACGCATTAGTACATGAAGTGACCAGTGCCAATTGGTGGCTGGCTGGCAGGCTGGCTGCTGTGTGAGATGGGATGCTGGACTAGATGGGCTTTGGGTCTGATCCAGCAGGGCTCTCCATTTTCTGGACACATGGCCACCCTATGGAATCTAGCTCAATGACACAGTTAAGGTTTCCCTTGCTCGAAAGCCAATCGAATCCAACTCTAGGGGGTGGTGCTCATCTCCGTTTCCAAGCCGAACAGCCAGCGCTGTCCGAAGATGTTTCCAGGGTCATGTGGCCGGCATGACTAGACGCCGAGGTGCACAGAACGCTGTTACCTTCCCACCGAAGCGGGACCTATTTATTTACTTGCAATTTCTTGCTTTTGAACTGCTAGGTTGGCAGGAGCTGGGGCCAGGAACGGGAGCTCACTCCGTCACGCGGCACTCGAGTCTCGAACTGTCGAACTGCAGGCCTTCCGGTCTGCAGCCCAGCGTCTTAACCTCTAAGCCACCGCGGCTCTCTGTTTTCTCGACACGTGGCCACCCTACGAAATCGAGCTCAATTACACAGTTACCCTTCTGGAAATCATTTAATCAACAGATCAAAAGTTGGGAGTCCAGTGGCACCTTTAAGACCAAGAAAGTTTAATTCTGGGCATAAGCTTTCGTGGGCATGCACACTTTGTTCTGTTGCTTCCGATCAACATGGCTATCCACCTGGATTCATTTAATCAAGGTATCTGCTTCCTTACCTGAGCTGGAGAGTCCAGGCAAGTCTGACCTTGTCAGATCTCCAAAACTGAGCCGGGTCGGCCCTGGTTCAGGTCTTGGACGGGAGACCGCCAAGGAAGTCCAGGGTTCCTACGCAGAGGGAGGCAAGGGCCAGCCACGACTGTTTGTCTCTTGCCCTGAAAACCCTACAGGGTCTCCATAAGTCAGATGTGTCTTTATAGCCATAAATAAATATGTTTCTTTAATTTATCTAATCCTTTCCCCAATATCTAACAAAGAGAATTCTGGCTGTGGTAACCAGGCGTGACATAATGATGTGTCTTTATAGCAATAAATAAATATGTTTCCTTAATTTAATCTAATCCTTTCCCCAATATCTAACATAGAGAATCCTGGCTGTGGTAACCAGGCGTGACATAATGTCGATGTCTTCTAGGAAGGTTTATAACATTATTCAACAGCAGGACTTCGAGTAAGAGAGGTGCCCACCCTTCTCTGCCCAGCTGCAGCTTCTCGGCCCTTGTTTCCCCATGAGTAGCAGCGTGTGGGTGAGTGCCCTCGTGTTCTTGTATTGTGAGAAAAGTAGAAAAGTACTTTCTTGACCTGCTCTGTCCCAGGCATAAACTTATAAACCTCGATCATGTCACCCCTCAGCCGTCGTTTCTCCAAACTAAAGAGCCCCAAGCGCTTTAACCATTCCTCATAGGGAAAATGTTCCAACCCTTTTATCATTCTAGTTGCCCTTTTCTGCACTTTTTCCAATGCTATAATATCCTTTTTGAGGTATGGTGACCAGAACTGTACACAGTACTCCAAATGAGGGAGGGATTTAAACCCCACTGTTTGAAAATCCTGATCCAAACGAGTGCCTCCCATAGCAACTATTTACTAAGTAAAATCACACTGCAGCTATGATTGCAAATCTTCCAGTCTCTTTTCTGTTTCGAGCCCTGTGTGAACAGAAGCCTTAAGGGACTGGCCCAAGTTTCGTGAAGGAGGGGCAAGAACATCCCAACCCCCCCCCCCTGCAGTTTCTTAGATTGATCCTAAAAATTATTTTTAAGGGTATAAAGCTTGGGATGGGACTGGCCCCCTGCTCCTTTACACGAGGACCTACCTTGCAGGGCCACTGGGAGACTTTACAATCAAGTTTGTTTTAAATGTCTAAAAGCAGGACAGAAATGCTGAGTGCTAAACCTAGACTGAGAAAAACCAAGCTAAGATCCCTGCTTGCCATAGATTTCCTTGGGTGTGCTAAAACTCATTTTTGTCTCTCAGTCCATAGAAAATAAAGATATGGCTAGATTTCTCTACATGCAATCACTCACACCTATCTATACATTAAAAAAAAGCACTGCTCCAAGGAGCTCAGGCCAGCTTGCAGGGCTCTCTGTCTACACAACAAGCCTGGGAGAAGAGAAGAAGA
>NW_015171567.1:233763-239914 GCF_001447785.1 Gekko japonicus | reverse complement strand
TGTCCCCTGGTATTTCTGGCCACTGTGTGACAGAGTGTTGGACTGGATGGGCCAGTGGCCTGATACAACATGGGCTTCTCTTATGTTCTTATATGGAGCAGAGGTCCATCAGTGGCCTTTAGCCACAAAGTATAGATAGGAACTCTCAGTCTGGGGCAAGGGATGCTCTGTGTTCTTGGTGTTTGGGGGGGGGGTCAACAGTGGGAGGGCTTCTGGAGTTCTGGCCCCACTGCTGGCCCTCCTGATGGCACCTGGTATTTTTGGCCACTGTGTGACTCAGAGTGTTGGACTGGATGGGCCATTGGCCTGATACAACATGGGCTTCTCTTATGTTCTTAAGTCTTCTCGTGGTTCCAGCCCGTGAGAAAGAATACTGGCCTGGCCTGCCCTGTTCACAGACTTCTAGGATGTTGCGGATCTTCCCGAGGACACTGGGAGAGCAGCTCCGTCCTGGAGTGTCCGGGGGTAGGGTGACGCTGAACTTGTCAGAAGGGCTTTGGGCACATTCTGGGCAGTATACCGACACGCTGCCTTTGAAGAGCAGCTCCCTGGAATTGTAGAACCCTTGCTATTGCTGGGTAGCTTAAGACGTCATGTTCGTATTTTAATGACCTGTTGTTTCCCTGTTGTTCTCCACTTTGGCTCCCAGTTTTCTGGAAGAAACTCTGGGTCTAAAACCCGGCGGGTCACTTTGGAAGCCTGGCCTGGCCTCTGTTCCCCCTGGGAGGACTTTGTGGAGCAGAGGACAATGACCCAAGGAGGGCAGAGGTGCGGAAGCGACGCCCACGCGTCTCCCATAGGTGTTTGCCCAGCACAGACAAGGCGGCCGGCTGTGTGCCACTCGGCGGGGGACCCAGCCAGGGAGAGGCTCCGCTGTCCTGCTGCCTCCTCCTCCCAGACTTACTCCCCGCCAGATCTGACCTGGGCAGGCTGCTCCTGTTGGACTCGGCCGGCAGCAGTGCGGGAAGAGGTGAGCGCCACTGCCTTGCAGCTGCTCTGCTCCACTGGCGCCTGGTGGGGCCCAGTGCGCCCCCTGCAGCCTGCGCTCCCTGTTCCAGCGCTTGGAAGGCCTTTGGTACCTTTCTAGTACCTTCCAAGCATAGTGGCAGCTTCTGAATGGGATGTTGTCCTGGGCATGAGGGACTTCGATGGACCAGGGGTGGTGGTGGGGAGGTCTCATTCCGTATAAGGCCGTTTCGTGTGTTCAGTGTGTGACGTGCCTCCTCTTGCATTCTAATGGAAGGTGGTAGACCCAGGAGATAAGACATCCGGAACCGTGTAGCTTCCCCCCCTCCTTAATTAGTTGGGAATTATGCGCCAAATGGCCCTTGATTTGGCAGGAGAACAGTCCGGAGTGCTGCGCCGCTGTAATCCCGGGGCTGCCCACGCCCCCCCCCGCATTGTCCCCTTCTAATTGGGATGCTAATGACCAGAGGGAAGTTCCAAAGTAGTTCCCAGACTCCCGGGCCTGGAGGCAAACAAGCTGCTACAATGGGATCACAAATTGCGGAGGGAATCAGCCCCATCAGGGAGGGTGCTGGCCGGGGGATTTGTCTTGTGGCCCTGACAATAAGGGTATGTTCTTAATCACCAGAGCAAAGGGGCCGCCGGTGGGGGGGGGGAGCCGGGGAGCATCATTAAAAGCCTGGCACGGCTTTGTCGGCCGCGGGCCTTTGGTCTAGTGGGCTGCGTTTGTGCAGCGATGATGCCCTCGGCCGACTGAGGCCCTGCCATCTGATTAAATCAAGAGGCCCGTGTGGGTGTCCGGAGGGCCAGGCCAGAGATGGGAAAGCCTGCAGTGGGCCTGATCCTGCAGGGGCACAAGCAACGGTGGGCCTGGCAGCGGCCTCTGCCCCCCCCCCCAGGCCTGGAGGGGTAAAGGGAGCTGCTTTGGGGGCAAGCTTTGACTTTCCTACCCCCTTGAATAGCAGACCCTCACCCCGGCCAGAGTGAAAGCTGCCCTCTTAGTTGTCCCACTTAGTTCCCAAAGAGGTTTCTTCTTCTTCGGGGAGGGGGCCCCCAAGCCCAGCTCCCTGCCACAGGGAGGGCCTCCCGAATGCTCCTTGCTCCTCCTTTGGCATCCGGGGTCAGTCCTCCATTGGGTTGGGAAATACCTGGAGATTTGGGGAGTGGAAGCTCGGAGAGGGGGGGGTGCCATGCCGTGGAGTCCACCCCCCAGAGCAGCCCTTTTCTGCTGCAGGGGGACCGATCCCTGCTGTCTGGAGAGCTTGGCAACCCTGCCCCCAACCCTGAGTTTGCTTTTCCCCCCCTCCTGGCCAGAGGCAGCCCCCTCCTCCCGGTTTCTGGAGCCAGCTTCCTTTTTCTGCTGCTGGAACATTCCGTCCTCCTTGCCCGTTGCATTCAGGCTTAGATGTCCCCTTTCCCAAAAACCGGGGGTGGGGGGGGGGCTCGGGCACCTGCTTGGTGTTTGTGCACAGAGACAGCTGCCTCTTTTTTTTTTTAAGAATCATTTAAATTTTATTAGTTTTTCAAATTATACAATATCTAACAATCAGGCAGTCGCTTATGCTCAAAGCAAGTAGTACAAAAGGTACATTCCACTCAAGAAATCAGTGCAAGCAAACAAACATGGACAGGTTGCTCAAAACAAGTAGTACAAAAGGTACTTTCCATTCAAGAAATCAGTGCAAGCAGACAATCATAGACATATAAGATAGGCTCGAAGAAGAGGAAGAGGAGGAGGAAGAAGAAGAAGAGGAGTAGGAGATTGGATTTATCCCCCGCCCTTCACTACCCGCAGGAGTCTCAGAGCGGCTTACAAACTCCTTTCCCTTCCCCTCCCCACAACAGACACCCTGTGAGGCAGGTGGGGCTGAGAGAGCTCTGACAGAAACTGCTCTTTCTCAAGGACAGCTCTTATCAGAACTACGGCTTGCCCAAGGTCATCCAGCCAGGTGCAAGTGGAGGAGGAGTGGGGGAATCAAACCCGGCTCTCCCAGATTAGAGTCAGCACACTTCACCACGACACCAAACTGGCCACAAACGCCGAGCTTGGCCAGTCTGTTCCTTCATCCCGTGGAAGTCCCTCTTCCGGGAGGCCCTCCAAAGGCAGAACCTGAGCCTCTTTCCTTCTGGGGGGGGCAGGGCAGGATGACTCAGATGAAGGCAGGCATTTTAGGATTGAGCAGAACTGGTCACATATTAGGCTGTTCAAACAAAGGCAAACTGAGCTCCCACACCTACCCCAAGAGATCTCAGAGCCAACGGTGAGTGGGGTTCGGAAGGGCTTCAGAGCCCAATGTCATCGGAGGAAAGGCAGTGAGCTCAGCCGCCTGCAGCAGCAGGGCGCAGCAGGGTGCTTGGGGGGATAGAGTGGAGAAGGGAGAGGGAACTGGGGCGCTTCTCCCTGGGCCCTGCCTCTAGCCCAGCCGCTCTCCCCTCCGCCTGTTCCCCCTGCCTCCACAGGGCTCCAGCGTCTGTGCACAGCACTCCCCTCTTCTTGCCCAGCCGGGGGCCCTAAAGTGGGAGGAGCACCCCTCTCCCCCCAGTCCCTGCAAGCAGATTTCAAGAGCTGGCCTTGGCCAGGAGGTGGCCGGCCTGGCCTCCCTCCCTCCCCCCTGATGGAGTGTGAGTCTCTGCCTGGGGACCAGGACAGGGACAGGCAGGCTCTGGGGCACGGAACCCCCCCCCACTGAGTTCCCTCCCTAAACCCCGCCCTCCCCGGGCCCCACCCCCAAATATCCAGGAATCTCCCTGCCCAGAGCTGGCAACCCTGGCTTCCTCTTCGGGGCTTGTGTCTGGCATGGGACGCGCCATTCAGGCCCAGCCCGGCGGGGGACTCGGTGGAGCTGGCACAGTCTGGGATTACACGGAAGGCCCTGCTAATTCCCTCTCTGGAACGGGGAGGAAACGCCAGGGCCCCGCGGAACAATGCCCGGGTGCCATAATCCCGGTCATCAAAGAAGGGAGGCCAATTGGATTACGGCAGGGGGGGGGGGGCCCTTTGTCCCGCCTGCTCCCTGAGAGGGGCTTAGCGCAGGCCTCAAAGGGCCCCGACCGTGCCGATGTCTTCAGGTGCTCACGCCGAACCAAGGGCACCGCGGGAAGGAGGCCCCGGGGGAGGCCAGAAGGTTGACCACGGGGGCGGGGAGGGGAGAAGCCACTGGGGATATCTTAATCAAACGCAGCTGGGGACAGGAGGGGGAATTAGTACAAGACCGTGGACGGCGGGGGGGGGGGGGAGGGAGTTTTTTGGGGGAGGGAATGAGGAAAAGACGCCAGAACCCCCTCGACCCCTATGAGGCAGCCTCTACTCAGCACCATCTGAGATCCTGATGAGATCCCTATATGGCAAATTAGGGGTCTGGAGAGAACTGGGGCCACAACCTGTTCTTTGCACGTGTACGTTCATTTGCGTGCAATTTAACCTAGTTTTGAAAACAGGTATATACCTTCAGTCAGGATTATCCGTTGGAGGGCACAGCAGGGATATACATTGGTGCTGAACCCAGCTTTCTGGGGCCAGTACTCAACGGGGGGGGGGGGGGGGTTTTCCAACAAGTCCTGCGTGCAGTTCTGTGTGGCCTCCCAACTCTTGAAGTCTCTGCTTTCCCTGCAGCGTTGAGGAAGGAGGAGCACGGAAATGGCCGTCAGCTCCCGACTCAGGGTGGCACAGAACTGGTAGCATACCCAGCGGCGCCTGTGGGGGTCTCCTGGCTTTTCTGTGGAGAAGTACCCAACAGGGCCCCCAAACAGCTCTCAATCACAGGGCCCAGAAGAAGCAGCAGGCTTCAGAGGGACGCTGAATGTTGAAAGGCTGGATTGGGCGAGCCCACTGCCCTGGTGCTGGGTCTTCTGGGGAGGGGGACAAAGAGAAAAGTGTCCCTGCAATGCTGGAAAGCAGAAGTGGGCAAGGGCTGGACTGGCCTCCTGGAACTTCTGTCTGCCCTCCAGCCCCCTGGGACGTCCTTGGGCCCATCAGGCTGCACCCCTGGGGAGTGGAGGCCTGAACCTCAACTACTTTGCTCGCAACATGTAGTACTGAGGGCCACTAAGAGCCATCAAGTGGATCTGGGAAAGTTTTATAACAAATCATCAAACAGACAGTCCTTGAGCATTTAGAAAGGACGGCTGTGATTATGAAGACCAAGCATGGGTTTCTCAAGAACAAGTCATGTCAGACTAACCTGATCTCTTTTTTTGAGAAAGTTACTACCTTGCTGGATCAGGGGCATGCTGTAGACATAATTTATCTTGATTTCAATAAGGCTTTTGATGAGGTTTCACATAATATTCTTGTTGACAAAGAAGAAAAATGTGGTTTGGATCCTATGACTGTTAGGTGAATCTGTAATTGGCTGACAGATGGTACCCAAAGAGTGCGTGTAAATGGTTCCTCATCTTCTAGGAGAGGAGTGACAAGTGGAGTGCCTCAGGGATCTGTGACGGAACCTGTTTTGTTCAACATCTTTATCAATTATTTGGATGAAGGAATAGAGGGGATGCTTATTAAATCTGCAGATGATACTAAATTGGGAGGGGTAGCAAATAAAGTAGAAGACAGTCAGGATACAGGACGATCTTGATAGGCTGCTAAACTGGGCTAAAACAAAATGAATTTCAATGGGGATAAATGTAAAGTTCTGCACTTAGGTAGGAGAAATCAAATGCATAATTATAGGATGGGGGAGACTTGTCTTGGCAGTAGTATGTGGTAAAAGGATCTAGGGGTCTTAGTAGACCATACACTGAACACGAGTCAGCAGTGTGATAAGAACATAAGAGAAGCCAATGTTGGATCAGGCCAATGGCCCATCTAGTCCAACACTCTGTCACACAGTGGCCGAAAATACCAGGTGCCATCAGGTGGTCCATCAGTGGGGCCAGGACACTAGAAGCCCTCCCACTGTTGCCCCCCCCCCAAAAGCACCAAGAATACAGTGCATCACCTGCCCCAGCCTGTGAGTTCCTATCTATACCTTGTGGTTAATAGCCACTGATGGACCTCTGCTCCATATGTTTATCCAGTTCCCTCTTGAAGCTGTCCATGCTTGTAGCTGCCACCACCTCCTGTGGCAGTGAATTCCATGTGTTAGTCACTCTTTGGGTGAAGAAGTACTTCCTTTTATCTGTTCTAACCCGATCGCTCAGCAATTGATGCAGTTGCTAAAAAGGCAAATGCGATTTTGGG
>NW_015171567.1:226378-233695 GCF_001447785.1 Gekko japonicus | reverse complement strand
GGGGTCTGGAGACCAAGTCCTATGGGGAAAGGTTGAAGGAAATGGGTATGTTTAGCCTGGAGAGGAGACGACTAAGAGGTGATATGATAACATCTTCAAGTACTTGAATGGCTGTCAGCTAGAGGATGGTGTGGAGTTCTTTTCTGTTGCCCCAGAAGGTGCGACCAGAACCAACGGGTTGAAATTAAATCAGAAGAGTTTTCGGGTAAACATTAGGAGGAACTTCCTGACAGGTAAAGAAGAAGAAGAGATTGGATTTATACCCGGCCCTTCACTTGGAGTCTCAGAGCGGCTTACAAACTCCTTTCCCTTCCTGTCCCCACAACAGACACCCTGTGAAGTGGGTGGGGCTGAGAGAGCTCTGACACAAACTGCTCTTTTTCAAGGACAGCTGTGCCAGAACTTGTGACTGACCCAAGGTCACATCAGCAGGTGCAAGTGGAGGAGTGGGGAATCAAACCCGGTTCTCCCAGATTAGAGTCCGCGCACTTAACCAATACACCAAACTGAGTGGTTCCTCAGTGGAACAGGCTTCTTCAGGAGGTGGTGGGCTCTCCTTATTTGGGGGTTTTCAAACAGAGGCTAGATGTGTTATTGAGGTTTACATCGTGACCACACAGTGTAGCATTCAGACAAGAATAAAAGAACATGAAAGACACTGCAGACTGGGCCAACCTGAAAAATCAGCAGTGGCTGAACATAGCCTAACTCAAACAGGACACAGTATCTTATTCCAAGATGGCTAGACAGCCATCTGACAGCCATGTGGATTCTGTGAATTTAGGCAGATCATGAGAGGGAGGGCAGGAAGGGTTGCCTCAGTGCTTAGTTCTCAGTTCTCGTGGCCCTTTCTTACACGCCCAGGAAGATGCTGATCGCCACTGTGGGGTCAGGAAGCGATTCTTCTCCAGGCCAGTTTGACCAGGGATCCTGGAGGTTTTTTGCCATCTTCTGGGCATAGAACAGGGGTCACTGCGGTTTTTGAATTTCCTGCATTGTGCAGAGGGCTGGACCCTGGAGGTCCCTTCCAACTCTATGAGATTCTGTGATTCTAAGTGGGATTGCCAACCTCCAGGTAGGGGCTGGAAAGATCCTGAAATTACACAGCTGATCTCTAGATTAGAGTCTGCCACTCTTAACCGCTCACACAGAGTTGGCAACTAACCACCGTGGGGCAGGCTGAAACTCACCCAGGATGGTGCTGGTCAGAGCTTCTCCTGCCCACCCCCCGCCCACCCCCCAGGCTGCACAAAGAACCCAGAAACTTCAGGGGAAGCAGCCAGTGATGGTGCAGTTGGGGACTGCATGGCCGCATTCTTGGTGGGGACTCAGCAAGGGTCCCTGTGGCCTGCTTCTCTGCTGGGAGGTGCTGGACATTTGCGCCATCGCAGGCATGGCCCGCCTGGAGGAGGCAAAGGATTGTGGACCCGAATGGCCCCTCCTGGCTGGTGGATTGCAGCCCTGAGGCCATATACGCTCAAGGTGGCCCCCCAGGAATGAAAGGCCAGCCCGGCTTCTTCGCCGCGTGGTTTTGTCCAGGGTCTGCGGTGGGTGGAGCCCATCCGGAATGAGCTTTTGGGCCAGTGCAAATAGGGCCTTGTAAAGGGGGGAGATGAAAGGCCCGGCTCGTAAAACAGATTTTCCCCCTTTCGGTCTCAAGAGCACCCCTGGCCGGCAGGTCCCAGAGACAAAGGCGGCCTGAGCGGGGCAGGACTTGGTAGGGCTGGAGTCACCTGGCCCACCCCTCACGCGAGGAGGGAGAGACCCCCCCTTCAAAGGCAGCTCTGCAAACAAGGCGCCCCCCACCCCAACCGAGTGGTCAAACATGTTCAAAGGGTGGCCACAGGCAGCTGCGGCCAGGGCTCCGGCACTTCCCCTCCTTGACACCCCCGTGCAGAAGGGAACAGCAAACACAGATCTTTCTGTTCCTGGATGGGGGGGGGGAAGCACCTGCCCCTCCCTCTGGCCCCAGGCCTAGGAAAGTGGCCAGGAGGGAGCTGGTGTGTACATGGTGTGTGTGTGGATGGACTGTGTCCATCTCCGCCTTGTTTGCATGGAACACCCAGGGACAGGGGACCTGCTGGTCTCTTCCTCTGTGGGATCCCCGAACATCTGGACCCTCACTTGGTGATGGCAGGGGGCAGGAAACCGTGGGCCTGGTAGTCTGGTAATTGTGGGGGGGGGGCATTAGTATGGGTTGCACCTCTTTCTGCTACTTTGTGCCTCTCTCACATGGAATTCACTGCCACAGGAGGTGGTGGCAGCTACAAGCAAGGACGGCTTCAAGAGGGAATTGGATAAGCATATGGAGCAGGAGAAGTCCATCAGTGACTCTTAGTCACAAGGTATAGACAGGAACTCTCAGGCTGGGGCAAGGGATGCTCTGTCTTCTTGGTGCTTGCGGGGGGTCAACAGTGGGGAGGGGCTCCTAGTGTCCTGGCCCCACTGCTGGACCCCCTGATGGCACCTGGTATTTCTGGCCACTGTGTGACACAGAGTGTTGGACTGGATGGGCCTTTGGCCTGATCCAACATTGGCTTCTCTTATGTTCTTAACCTGGTGGGGCCAGAGTTTACACTCCCCCTCCCACTAAACCCCCCATACACTTTGTGCGGAAGGTGGTCTGCAGGTTTCCACTTGTGCCTGCTTCCTGGCGGCCGGGGCCAGAAGGCTGTCTTCTTCCTTTGTCTAGAATGCTGAAGTTTATGTCCTCCTTATTGCCCAGGTCAATTTACAAAATCGTGTTTTGTTCATTTACTTACATACTTTGTAGTTGGCCTTCCTCACCAAGACTGAAGGCAGATGAGACAGCCCAAGTCAAGACAATCAACAGGACGAAAGGAGAGCTCTGAGAAGTGATGCAACAGGATGAGGACCGCGGAAATCTGAGGCCAGGCAGGTGTGCGACACGGAGCGGAAGCAGAGCAGAAGTCCTAACATGACGGGTGAAACAGCTGCCACAATTGCACGGTAGGTTCATACACCCAGCAACAGACAGCACATACTATACCCAGTCCCTTTCTCTTTATTAAAGCGTCCCTCTGAACTGGTCCATTATAATATGTAGTCCTATTAAGTTAAAAAAAAAATGCGGTGGCTCAAAGCTTAAGACTCTGAGTTGCAGACCTAATGGTCTGTAGTTCGGCAGTTTGAGACCCAAGTGCCGTGTGATGGAGTGAGCTCCCGTCTCTGGCCCCAGTTCCTGCCAACCTAGCAGTTCAAAAGCAAGAAACTGCAAGTAGATAAATAGGTACCACTTCGGTGGGAAGGTCACAGCATTCTGTGCACCTCGGCCTTTAGTCATGCCGGCCACTTGGGCATGGAACCATCATCGGACAGCGCTGGCTCTTCGGCTTGAAAATGGAGATGAGCACCGCCCCCTAGAGTCGGATTCGACTGGCTCTCGAGCAAGGGAGACCTTTACCTTTATAAGTAAAAATGTCCTCCTGAATTATTCGGTTTTGATCCAGTTAGTCAACCGTGTTGGTCTGAAGCAGTAGAACAAATTTAGAGTCCAGTCGGGCACCTCGAAGACCAACCAAGGTTTTATTCAAGGCGGGAGCTTTTGTGTGCCAGGCAGAATTTTTCAAATATATTTGAAATGTATTTGAAACGGTGTGCCTGGCACACGAAAGCTCATGCCTTGAATAAACCTTTGTTGGTCTTAAAGGTGCCTGACTGGACTCTACATTTGTTCTTCAGTTTTGCATAGATTCAGATGGGGCAGCAGCCGTGTTGGTCGGAAGCAACAGCACAAAGTTCGAGTCCAGTGGGGGCATCTTTAAGACCAACACGGTTTCATTCTGGGTAACAGCTTTGGTGTACATGCACATGAAAAGCCTATAGCTAGAATTAAACTTTGTTGGTCTTCAAGGTGCCACTGGACTCAGACTCTGTTCAGTTCTGCATAGTTTGCAAAATGCTGGGAGTCTGGGCATCTTCCTAATCCTGACCTCCTCCGGCAGGCCATTCCACAAGGTGGGGGCCACAGTGGAGAAGGCGTGTGTCCGGGCAGTCGTGGATCTGGCCCATGTGCAGGCTGGCCCCTGCAGAAGGCCCTGCTCAGGTGAGCTAGGTTGTCACGGCAGAGCGTAGCGGGAGGGGTGGTCTCGCAGACACAAGGGACCAGAGCCAGGAAGAGCCTTAAGATGGGTAGCCATGTTTGTCTGTCTGCAAGTAGTAGAAAAGAGCAAGAGTCCAGGAGCACCTTAAAGACTCACAAAATATGTGGCAGGGGAGGAGCTTTCAGGAGTCACGGCTCACTTCCAAAAAATGCGATGGCGAGTACCTTCAACTGAGCCCAGGAACAAGTAGGCAGCCGATGGACTGGAAAAATTCTAGAGCAGATTATTAAACGCTCTTTCTGTGAGCACCTTGAACAGAATGAGTTAATGGGTAGTAGCCGGCATGGGTTTATCAAGAATATCCCAGACCAACCTTCTTTTTTGTCAGAGTTACTAAAATGGTTGACTCTGGCAATGCTGTGGATATCGTAGATGGAAGTCTCGAGTGGAGTGCCTCAGGGCTTAGTCCTGGGCCCGATGTTGTACAATGTTTTTATAACTGACCTGGAGGAAGACATAGAGGGGATGCTTATCAAATTTACGGATGACACGAAGGTGGGTGAGATTGCTAATTCTAAAGAAGACAGAGTCAGGATTCAAAATGATCTGGATTGGCTGGAACAGTGGGCTGAGACAAATAAAATGAATTTCAATAGAGAGAAGTGCAAAGTCCTACACTTAGGTACAAAAACCCAAAGGCACAAATATAGAATGGGAGGGACTTGGCTTGACAGCAGCACATGTAAAGGGATCTAGGTGTTCTGGTTGATCACAAGCTAAACATGAGCCTGCAGTGTGATGTGACTGCGAAGGAAGCGAATGCAATCTTAGGATGCATTGACAGAAGCCTGGTGTCCAGATCAAGGGAGGTGGTGGTTTTGCTCTATTCTGCTGTGGTCAGGCCTCACCTGGAGTCCTGTGTCCAGTTTTGGGCACCACATTTTAGGAAGGATATTGACAAGCTCGAGTGTGTCCAGAAGAGGGCAACCAGGATGGTGAGTGGGTTGGAATTCAAGTCTTATGAGGATAGGCTGAAAAAGTTGGGTATGTTTAGCCTGGGAAAGAGAAGGCTTAGAGGGGACATGTATTTGAAGGGCTGTCATGTAGAAGATGGAGCAGATCTCTTCTCTCTTGCTCCGGATTGCAAGACTAGATCTAATAGGTGGGAATTACAAGGGAGTCGATGCCGGCTAAATATCAGGAGAAACTTCCTAACGGTAAGCGTGGTTGAGCCGTGGAACCGTCTGCCTCGGGAGGTGGTGGAGGCTCCGCTGGACGTTTTCGAGCAGAGGCTGGGCGGCCCTCTTTCGGGTATGTTGCAGGGCTGTCTTTCGGCTCTGCTCCTGCAGAGTGCCGGGGGTTGGACTAGATGACCTGCGAGGTCCCTTCCAACTCTAACATTCTATGATTCGATGACTGATTGCAGAACAGCAGTCATAGGCCTGGTCTGAAGGGAGTCAGTGAGTCTCAGCTGAACCCCGGTGCGGGTGGGGAGCACAGCACCCCTCAAGGCCTCAGCCTTCCCAGACAATGGCCCTTCCTGCCCTCTCCTTTTAATCCATGCTCACCGTGGGGTCCTCCAAGCAATTCTGCATTAAATCGAATTCAACCTTCTTTTTAATCCAGGTCTGCAATAAAATCGAGCTCAACCTTCTTTTTTTCCCGGGGTTTCCCCCCATTCTGTATTACATTCCCTCCCTTCAGTGGTCAGCCCAGTTTCAGCTGGCTGTTGCCCCAGGTTAATTGGATGCTGTTTAGCTATGGACTTAAATTGCCTCAACTCGAACATGGTGGCAGCCAAACATGGAAAGGAAACCATGTCACCTCCGTCTTGCTAGCTTGTGTTCACCTTGCCATTTAAGCACAGTAGTCAGGCATTGGCTCAAGACCTTGACCATATCACTGCGGGACCTGGAGAAAGGAGAAGAAGAGCCGGGTGTCGTCGTCAGCATTTTGGGGGCAGCTGACTCCCAAAGGATGGATGAAGCTGTATTTATTATAATGATGATGTTACCCGCCCGGAGCCCATCTGCGGGCTGGGTGGGATATAAATGCAAATAATACATACATTAAATAAAAAACTTCCTCTAAGGGCTTTACATCCAGATCAGCTAGTATGGGGGAATAAGACCGTGCCCTGGGGAGCTGGATGATCTTGGGCAAGCCGTAGTTCTGATAAGAGCTGTTCTTGGAAAAGAGCCCTTTCCGTCAAGAGCTCTCTCAACCCCACCCACCTCACAGGGTGGCTGTTGTGGGAAGGGGAAGGGAAAGGAGATTGGAAGCCGCTCTGAGACTCCTTCCGGTAGTGCAGGACAGGGTATAAATCCAATCTCCTCCTCCTCCACCTCCTTCCCTTTGAGATCTGCCCAGGAGGAATGATGTAAGTCAATTCAAGGCACATCCCTTAATCTCTGCTTCCACCTCCAACACCTCAACAAGACCCTCCACACTATTGAGCTCTGCTGATAAATCCACTGAGCACAACAAAAAGACCCAGCCCTTCCCTGCATTCAGAGGGAAATTCCTGGCCATCCCGGAGCCCCCTGGCCTGACCCCCGAGTGAAAGGGGCCTGTGGCAGCAGAGGACGGGGGGGGGGTTCCCCAAGGGCTGGGATAGCATCTTACTCAGGAAGGGCAAATTAGAGGCTGGGCAATAACTGACCATGTACTTTCTCCTGCAGGAATGGCTTTGGGGGTTTGTTTTTTTAAATGGAGGATGGATAACTCCCTGTTTAGGGACTGGGGGGGGGCAACAGTGGGAGGGCAGGAAGGTATAGACAGGAACTCTCAGTCTGACCTGGTATTTTTGGCCACTGTATGACAGTGTTGGACTGGATGGGCTACTGGCCTGATCCAACGTTGGCTTCTCTGATGTTCTTATGAGACCCGAGTCAGAGGGTAACCATGTGAGTCTGCAGTAGAGCCCAGAAGCACCTTTGGGAACAAAATGACCTTTTTTTTGGGGGGGAGTAAGATCTCCCGTCATCAGATATCTGAACTGAGTTGGTGACTGTCTTACAAAAGCAGCAAAGAGCAAGAGTCCAGGAGCACCTTAAAATGTGTGGCCACTGAGGCATGAACTTAGGAACATAAGAGAACATGCGAGAAGCCAATGTTGGATCAGGCCAATGGCCCATCTAGGATCCTAGTTTTAAATAGTCTCCAAGCTTCCCCAGTGGTTTTGACCCTTTCTACTTTTCCTTTCAGTCTCCTCCCCACATGTCCCCTCATATCAGAGAAGTTACCCCTTTTA